>NW_026968616.1:0-81328 GCF_028390025.1 Pseudophryne corroboree
GGAACGCTGCGCGCCATGCTCACACACAAACACAGGCACTGCAGGGTGCAGGGCACAGGGGGGGGGGGCACCCTGGGCAGCATAAATTCCTCACAAAAGGCTGGAAAAAGTGGACATTAGTGCCTGGGCACTGTCCTTACCCCACTAGCGTAATTAATTATTTCTGAGCGGGACAGATACGCGCCATTACAGCGGCGGGGCTTCTTCCTCACCTCACCAGAACATCTTTAGAGCATTACAAGTCTATCACTATAGAGTTTATTATTTCCCAGACTGTGTACTTTTGGCGCTGGATTGTGAGCTGAAAAATCCTCTGTGTCCCTCTGACAGATTTACTGACGGTCTGTCCCCCATAAGCCGGTGTGTCTGTGGGTACTTGGTATATGTGTGTCAACATGTCGGTGGCTGAATGTTTTTCCCAAGAGGAAACTATATTAGGAATGCAGACATATGATGGTGGCCCTGTTGGCACCACCAATAACTGACTTGGTAAATGTTTCAGTAATATCAGAGTAAGGTTGGATAAATCTGTGTCCCAGACACAGACGTAGAGAATAGATGTGATATTCATGGCTATGTTTCTTTTCCCTCAGGCCCCGCTGGGTCGCAAAAATGTTATTTTGCCCAGTTACTACACACTGATACTGACACGGATACTGATACTTATGTCGACCATAATGTTTCCTGATTAGATCCAATATTGGCAAGGAGCATTCAGTACATGATTGTGGATATTAAGGACATATTAAAATCACTGAAGACCCTGCTGTTCCTGACAAAGGGGTCTATATGTATGTATATATAGATATATAATGAAAGCTGATGTAACGTTCCTCCATCTCTGTTTGAGAAAGTCTGGGCCAGCTCGACAAGATGGTTTCAAATCCCCAAAAGGATTCTGGTTGTTTATTCATTTCCCGCCGCGGACAGAATAAAGTGGGAGTCACCCCCTGTTCTGCACGGGGCCCTGTCACAAATCCAGCGGATCGTATGCAGGAAGCTACATTATTTCTAGTTATGTAACCACGGGTACATTACTTAGACCTGCCATTACATGTGCATGGGTGAGTAGTAGTATTCAAGAATTGGTCGAATACCTTGTCATCCGATATAGATACCCTGGAGAGATGGGATACTCCTTACGTTGTATCATATCAAGGACACTGCAGCATACTTACGTGAGACTGCAAGGGATATAGGACTCTTGAGTTCACGGGCCAATTTCATGGCAGTGTCGGATAGGAGGGCATTGTGGATTCACCAAGAGAATTCTGATGCTGACTCCAAGAAGAAAGGGAGTCTCTTCCCTATGAAGGTGAAGCCTTGTTTGGTGACTGCCTAGTTAATTTGATCTCGGCAGCTCCCGCAGGTAAGTCAACCTTCTTGCCCTATGTTCCCTCCCAACGGATGAAGACGCATCATTATCTGATGCAGTCATTTCGGCCCAATAGATATGCAAGAAGTTAAGATTCCCCTTTCTTTGCAGGTAGAGGAAGGAGAAGAGAGAAGAGGTCTGCATCCTCTTCAAGATCGCAGGAGCAGAGATCATCCTCTGCTTCTGCCAAATCCACTGCATGACGCTGGGGCTCTCTTGCAGGAGCCCGCACCAGTGGGGGCACGTCTAAAACTCTTCAGTCAGTTCTGGATTCATTTGGACATGGACTTGTGTGTTTTACAAATAGTGTCCCAAGGGTACAAACTGGGGTTTCAAGATGTTCCCCCTCACCGATTGTTCAAACATTAAGTTACTGTGCTATTCCTGGGTTATATAGCGCTGGGGTATGTGCTGGCATACTCTCTCTCTGTCTCTCCAAAGGGCCTTGTGGGGGAAATGTCTTCAGTAAAAGTATTCCCTGTGTGTGTGGTGTGTCGGTACGCGTGTGTCGACATGTCTGAGGAAGAAGGCTATATTAGAGAGGAGCGGGAGCAAATGAACGTGGTGTCTCCGCCGACACCTGATTGGATGGATATGTGGAATGTTTAAAATGCTAGTGTAAACTCATTGCACAAAAGATTAGACAAGGCAGAAGCTTTGGGACAGTCAGGGTCTCAACCAATGCCTAATCCTATGTCGCAGGGACTGTCAGGGTCTCATAAGCGCCCACTATCCAGATTGTTGACACAGATACCGACACGGATTCTGACTCCAGTGTCGATTACGATGATGCAAAGTTACAGCCAAAATTGGCAAAATACATTTGATATATGATTATGGCAATAAAAGATGTTTTGCACATCACAGAGGAGCCCCCTATCCCTGACAAGAGGGTACATATGTACAAGGGAAAGAAGCCTGAGGTAACCTTTCCCCCCTCACACGAGCTGAACGAGTTATGTGAAAAAGCTTGGGAATCTCCTGCAGATTTCCAAAAGGATTCCCCTTTCCCATCAACGGATAGGTTACGATGGGAATCCTCCCCTTGGGTGGACAAAGCATTAACACGCTTATCCAAGAAGGTAGCCCTCCCGTCCCAGGATACGGCTACCCTCAAAGAGTCTGCTGACCGCAAACAGGAGATTACCCTGAAGTCCATTTATACACATTCAGGTACCTTACTCAGACCGGCAATTGCGTCGGCCTGGGTGTGTAGTGCTGTAGCGGCATGGACGGATACCCTAGATAAGGCTACTATTTTATTGCCCCTGGGGCATATAAGAGATGCTGTCCTATATATGTGTGTATGCAAACTACAGGTGGTGCTGCAGGGCTCACACCCTTTTACTTGTCTTGTAGAGCAACTCTGGAGCTGTTACTGGGTCCAGCTGCTGCAAGAAATCAGCTTGAATGCTTCAGGGGCTTGGGCATGGCCAACATGAGCCCCACACTGATGGGGGTGTATAAAGCGATCTAGGGGTCATCCAAGCGCAACCCCACAAAGGCCGCCATGCCCTGCGTGACCATTTTCTCTTTTCATATGCAGACGAGGGTTGCAGCCAACTATGCCCATTGCTTGGATGACATCACCGTATGCAAATCCGTCTGCTGCAGACCTTTCCCCAGGAATGCTTGTACTAGTTGTTGCATATGGTTTGATGTTTGAGGGTGCTTCAGTATTAGGCAGCCTTCCGCCCTCTCATGTTCATCTGAAAATATGTGGTCTCCCTGCAGTTCCCTTGTGCTTCCTCAGTTGAATCTCCTTAACTTGACGGGTGTGTGCCCGAGCAGCCGCCCTCCACAGCCCTATCCCAGCACATGCTTTTCTTGCGTATGAGATCTCTTGATCATGAAGATAGTTCTCACAGGGTGAGGTTCATCCATTACATTTTAAAGTAGGAAGGTACAAATTACATATTCAAATTACATATATGTGCTGGATTCAAATGTTTTCCCCCCTTCCTTTCTCAATTGTGCCCATCAGCAGCTATTCTAATGTTGCTGCCAATGGGTGTGACACATTCATTTCTTCTGTGGGGTACACTGGACTCCACAAGGATTCACATTGGGGTGTAGAGTAGGATCTTGATCTGAGGCACCAACAGGCTCAACGCTTTTGACTGTTCCCAAGATGCTCAGCGCCCCCTCCTCTATAACCTCGCTTCCATGAACAGGGAGCTCAGTTTGTAGTTGGTGCCTTCAGTAGCAGGCCACTTAAGAGGGGGCTGCCTCAGGCAGCCTATTCTTAGCTATTAATTTTGACAAGAAAAGAAGAACTTTTTTTTATAAGAATCTACAAGGGCTGCAGCAGGCTAGGTCTAATAGACATCTTTACTGCAGCTCCATCACTCCCAGCGGCGCAGTATACTCCCGCGCCCTGGTTGCTGGGTCACTGCAGCGGAGGCTCCGGTTTCTTCCTAAGGTCAGTCACACACACACCGCCCTCCGGGATCACGAGGCCGCTGATGAAAGGGAGGTAAGGGACTTCTGTGCCCACACTATACCGTGATCCAGCGTGGCTGTAGGGGGCGGGCCATGTGCGCACTGGCGTGGACACTGATTACTGGGCAGCCGCTCCACTAGCCACCAGGGACAGTTAAGGAGCACAGCTCTGGGGGGTTTTCTCTTATATTAACCCCATTTTGTACTACCCGCAGTGCATTGTGATAGGTAATAGAGCCTGATTCAGGTTGGATTGCAATCGCAATAAGCAGTCCAACTGCAAAAATTGCTAAGAGCATACGCATGCGCCTGCATTTTCTGCGGCACCCCGTAGTTAATGCGATCGCCTCTGACTGTCAATCGGTGCTGGGGGGGGGGTCAGCAACACTCCATTTCCAAGTCGGAGATGGAGCGGTGCGTGGGCAGGGCTTCAAAATGGGGTCGGCAACGGAGAAACAGGAGGCGTGGTCAGAGCGGTTGCATGACATCACATGCAGCAGCTGCGATCACAAAAATGGTGGCGGCTTCCTGCGCACACATACAGTCTACACCAACAGGAGGCTAACCCATTTTTTATGATCACGCTGAACTGCACTGCGACTGCAATTTCAGCGTGGTCAAGAAGGGAGGCGGCATGCTGGGTGGCCCCAGCATGCGAACCAAAGGATTGCAAATTCTGTTACTTAGCAGAATTTGCAATCCTTACTGAATTAGGCCCATTGATTACAAAATGTATTTGTAAATATTTGAAGTTTTTCTTCAGGGACTAACACAAAAGATGCTTGGGGCTACTAACACATGGGTAAGCCACGTAAAGCTTCCCATGGGTCAGTGGCATCACAACGGGGTTGCGGCCCACACCCGAGTGTCACCCGCCAAGGGGGGTGATACCAAAGTGCCGGCTCCTCTTCAGTGGCAGAATATGGGTGTTTCACTGTGACATTACGTGCAACACCCAGTTTCTGTCACTGTGCAGGAGCCAGCACCACTCACACACTAGTCCCCGGGTGCAGCACTCAACCCCCGGGATACCCGGAGCAACAAAATGGAGATTCAGGCCAACAGGCCACACCCCTACCTATGAGACCATGCCTCCATTTTACCATTGCGCTGCTTATCTGCGCGCACTGCATTACAATCTCCCTCGCTGCCTCTCTGGGTGTCACCAATGATAGTGACACCTTTGCCATGCTTGTAGCAGCTGGTCCTAAGATCTACGCCTCCAGCCCTGAGTGTTTGCCCTTGTGACTTGTTGATCATCATAGCGAAGCAGATTCTTACAAAAAACTGCAGGGGCTTAGATTGAAAAGAAAAACATTGACGAACCCATCATTTCAGCAACAGGGTCTGCCACACGGCTGACTGAAATGACTGGTTGGTTTGGACCCCCACCAAAAAAGAAGCAATCAATCTCTCCTTGCACAAACTGGCTCTACAGAGGCAAGATGTTCACCTCATCATCCTCCGATTCCTCACCCCTTTCACTGTGTACATCGCCCTCCTCACAGATTATTAATTCGTCCCCACTGGAATCCACCATCTCAGATCCCTGTGTACTTTCTGGAGGCAATTGCTGGTGAATGTCTCCACGGAGGAATTGATTATAATTAATTTTGATGATCATCATCTTCTCCACATTTTCTGGAAGTAACCTCGTACGCCGATTGCTGACAAGGTGAGCGGCCGCACTAAACACTCTTTTGGAGTACACACTGGAGGGAGGGCAACTTAGGTAGAATAAAGCCAGTTTGTGCAAGGGCCTCCAAATTGCCTCTTTTTCCTGCCAGTATACATACGGACTGTCTGACGTGCCTACCTGGATGCGGTCACTCATATAATCCTCCACCATTCTTTCAAAGGTGACAGAATCATATGCAGTGACAGTAGACGACATGTCAGTAATCGTTGCCAGGTCCTTCAGTCCGGACCAGATGTCAGCACTCACTCCAGACTGCCCTGCATCACCGCCAGCGGGTGGGCTCGGAATTCTTAGCCTTTTCCTCGCACCCCCAGTTGCGGGAGAATGTGAAGGAGGAGCTGTTGACGGGTCACGTTCCGCTTGACTTGACAATTTTCTCACCAGCAGGTCTTTGAACCTCTGCAGACTTGTGTCTGCAGGAAAGAGAGATACAATGTAGGTTTTAAATCTAGGATCGAGCACGGTGGCCAAAATTTATTGCTCTGATTTCAACAGATTGAATCCTGGTTAAGCGAATTAAGGGCTCCATCCACAAGTCCCACATGCCTAGCGGAATCGCTCTGTTTTAGCTCCTCCATCAATGTCTCCAGCTTCTTCTGCAAAAGCCTGATGAGGGGAATGACCTGACTCAGGCTGGCAGTGTCTGAACTGACTTCACGTGTGGCAAGTTCAAAGGATTGCAGAACCTTGCACAACGTTGAAATCATTCTCCACTGCGCTTGAGTCAGGTGCATTCCCCCTCCTTTGTCTATATCTTGGGTAGATGTATAGGCTTGAATGGCCTTTTGCTGCTCCTCCATCCTCTGAAGCATATAGAGGGTTGAATTCCACCTCGTTACCACCTCTTGCTTCAGAGGATGGCAGGGCAGGTTCAGGAATGTTTGGTGGTGCTCCAGTCTTCGGCACGCGGTGGCTGAATGCAGAAAGTGGCCCGCAATTCTTCGGGCCACCGACAGCATCTCTTGCACGCCCCTGTCGTTTTTTAAATAATTCTGCACCACCAAATTCAATGTATGTGCAAAACATGGGACGTGCTGGAATTTGCCCAGATGTAATGCACGCACAATATTGGTGGCGTTGTCCGATGTCACAAATCCCCAGGAGAGTCAAATTGGGGTAAGCCATTCTGCGATGATGTTCCTCAGTTTCCGTAAAAGGTTGTCAGCTGTGTGCCTCTTATGGAAAGCGGTGATACAAAGCGTAGCCTGCCTAGGAACGAGTTGGCATTTGCGAGATGCTGCTACTGGTGCCGCCGCTGCTGTTCTTGCTGCGGGAGGCAATACATCTACCCAGTGGGCTGTCACAGTCATATAGTCCTGAGTCTGCCCTGCTCCACTTAACCACGGACATGTGGACTAGTGGACATTGGGTACAACTGCATTTTTTAGGACACTGGTGACTCTTTTTCTGAGGTCTGTGTACATTTTCGGTATCGCCTGCCTAGAGAAATGGAACCTAGATGGCATTTGGTACCGGGGACACAGTACCTCAATCAAGTCTCTAGTTGCCTCTGAATTAACGATGGATACCGGAACCACGTTTCTCACCACCCAGGCTGACAAGACCTGAGTTATCCGCTTTGCAGCAGGATGACTGCTGTGATATTTCATCTTCCTCGCAAAGGACTGTTGGACAGTCAATTGCCTACTGGAAGTAGTACAAGTGGTCTTCCGACTTCCCCTCTGGGATGACGATCGACTCCCAGCAGCAACAAAAGCAGCGCCAGCAGCAGTAGGCGTTACACTCAAGGATGCATCGGAGGAATCCCAGGCAGGAGAGGACTCGTCAGACTTGCCAGTGACATGGCCTGCAGGACTATTGGCTCTCCTGTCTAAGGAGGAAATTGACACTGAGGGAGTTGGTGGTGTGGTTTGCAGGAGCTTGGTTACAAGAGGAAGGGATTTAGTGGTCAGTGGACTGCTTCCGCTGTCATCCAAAGTTTTTGAACTTGTCACTGACTTATGATTAATGCGCTGCAGGTGACGTATAAGGGAGGATGTTCTGAGGTGGTTAACGTCCTTACCCCTACTTATTACAGCTTGACAAAGGTAACACACGGCTTGACACCTGTTGTCCGCATTTGTGTACAGGATGCATACCTTCATGTCCAAATTTATCCATCTCATCAGTCGTACCTCAGATTTGCGGTACAGGACTGTCATTGCCAATTTCAGACGTTGCTGTTTGGTCTCTCCACGGCCCAGAGAATTTTCACCAAGGTAATGGTGGAAATGATGGTTTTCCTGCGCAAGCAAGGTGTCACAATTATCCCGTACTTGAGCGATCTCATAAAAGCGAGATCAAGAGAGCAGTTGCTGAACAGCGTATCACTTTCACTGAAAGTGTTACAGCAACACGGCTGGATTTTCAATATCCCAAAGTCGCAGTTGGTTCCTACGACTCGTCTGTCTTTCTTGGGCATGATTCTGGACACAGACCAGAAGAGGGTTTATCTCCCGATAGAAAAGGCCCAGGAACTCATGACTCTTGTCAGGAACCTATTGAAACCAAAACTTGTGTCAGTGCATCACTGCACTCGAGTCCTGGGAAAGATGGTGGCATCATACAAAGCCATTCCATTCGGCAGGTTCCATGCGAATACTTTCCAATGGGACCTACTGGACAAGTGGTCTGGGTCACATTTACAGATGCATTGGTTGATCACCCTGTCCCCCAGGGTCAGGGTATCACTCCTGTGGTGGCTGCAGAGTGCTCACCTTCTCGAGTGACGCAGATTCGGCATTCAGGACTGGATCCTGGTGACCACAGATGCAAGCCTCCAAGGTTGGGGAGCAGTCACACAGGGAAGAAATTTCCAAGGTCTTTGGTCAAGTCAAGAGACTTGTCTTCACATCAACATCCTGAAACTAGGGGCCATATACAATGCCCTACGTCAAGCGGAGACCTTACTTTGCGACCAACCGGTTCTGATCCAGTCAGACAACGTCACCGCAGTGGCTCATGTAAACCGCCAAGGCGGCACAAGGAGCAGAGTGGCGATGGCACAAGCTACCTTTGCATTTTTCTCCCAAACGAAGGACACTAGAATGAAAATTTTAAAGCCTCCTGTTAGTGCTTCATCTACACGGTATAGCCCTGAATTTTCCAATGCGTAGCTCTTTGCAAAAGAGAGATATTGGCAAGGAAAAGCTGTCTTGTACCTTTGCATTTTTCTCCCAAACGAAGGACACTAGAAAGAAAATTTTAAAGCCTCCTGTTAGGCCATCATCTACACGGCATAGCCCTGAATTTTCCAATGCGTAGCTCTTTGCAAAAGAGAGATATTGGCAAGGAAAAGCTGTCTTGTACCTTTGCATTTTTCTCCCAAACGAAGGACACTAGAAAGAAAATTTTAAAGCCTCCTGTTAGGCCATCATCTACACGGCATAGCCCTGAATTTTCCAATGTGCAGCTCTTTGCAAAAGAGAGATATTGGCAAGGAAAAGCTGTCTTGTACCTTTGCATTTTTCTCCCAAACGAAGGAAACTAGAATGAAAATTTTAAAGCCTCCTGTTAGTGCTTCATCTACACGGTATAGCCCTGAATTTTCCAATGCGTAGCTCTTTGCAAAAGAGAGATATTGGCAAGTAAAAGCTGTCTTTCAACTCTTCCACAACTGAAAAACAGATAGTGTTCCCAAGCCTTCCATCCTGTAATATCTTCAGTCTCTCGTCAATGAAGAAAACAATCCCTCCAGCAGACTCTTCAACCACGATACAAGATCACAGCCAAAAGGGCGAGAAGCAACTACACTTGCGTTTAACCAAAATGGCTAAAACTTAGCGGAGGAAAGTGCAGTGCACCAAAACATAAGCTGACACAATCATGGAGAATGCGCCAGCATATATGCTCTTCTATCTATATTTTGCAAACCTGCTCTTGTCCCCTCCAGCTGCTCCATGTAGATTTGACGCCTGGCAAGGTGCATAACCCACTGACAAGCAGGCACACTCCTGCATGAGTTTTCACTCTCACTAGCAGGATGATACACATTCATTTGCATGTGCTCCACCTCTGACACACCGCCCACCCAACCACCCAGTCACCAGAGCCACCCACAAGCCAACTGGCTCCGTGATTTAATTTGCACAGTGCAGTCATCCAGGCAGCATGTCCTTCTCAATGGAATAATCTCTGGTTCCATGGAATCTTCCGCATTGGAATGCTGCGGAACAAAAAGGATTTAAACATTCAGCTTGCTAGCATTCAATGTACCTGCGGCTTGGCTCTAGCACATGGGTCTTCATCCTGTGGCCCTCCAGCTGCTGTGAAACTACACATCCCAGCATGCCCTGCCACAGTTTTGCTATTAAGGTATGCTAAAACTGAGGCAGGGCATGCTGGTATATGTAGTTCCACAGCAGCTGGAGGGTCGCAGGTTGAAGACCCATATTCTAGCATGCCTGTTCTATGATGCATGTTCCGTGATGTCACAATCAGCTTGGAATGGGGTGTCTAGCATGCATTTGCTGACAGCCACTTGAGGGAGACACACATCAGGAGATGCAGCATATCGATGCCTTTCCAGCAAATGCACACCACCAGCTGCTGGTCTGGACACAAAAAAATACCCACAATTGAAGGCTCAAAATGCCCAACTACAGGATTAATGTAAGTAGTGAATTTAGGAATGAATTTAGAAGTAGGAAATTAAGTTAGTTCACAAGTACATTCAAATTCCGATCTAAAGTCTAGGTAGGCCTCACGTCCTGGCAGCCCCCAGCATTTAAAAATGCCTTGATTAGAGGTAGGGAATTAAATGTAGATAAGAAGTAGACACAAAATAACACTCCACAGAGCAATTATCAGGTGTCTTTATCAATTGTTGCATTTAAAAAATCAAGCAATTAGGGAACACAATGTTGCGACAATGTAACCCTATTTGCAAAATAGTACTAAATAAGTTTGTCGATGTAAGACATTTGCAAAGGCGCAAACAAAACACGCTGGAAAATGCAACTGAATCTGTTTTTGGAGGTTAGAATAGATGCAGGATCAAGTAGCTCAATGGGTAGGGTGTTTGATTAGAATTCAACAGGTTATAGATTTGAATCCTGGGTATGATAGTTTGAGGTGAGGTTTTGCCAAAACGCGTTCGAACCCAAAACACGGCCGCGGAACCGAACCCAAAACCAAAACACAAAACCCGAAAAATTTCAGGCGCTCATCTCTAGTTAGTATTGAAAAAATACACACAGCTCCTGGTATTTCCTTGTGGTCTCCCATCCAAGTACTAAAACCAGGACCAACACTGCTCAGCTTCCATGATCAGGAGAGATTGGGCAAATCCAGTGTGCTGTGGCTGTAGATGAGCTGGTGGTTTCTGTTACAGCTCTTCTACTTCTAACTTCTGGTACATAAAAGAATACATGTAAAAATTAAATGTACCAAGAAAATGGTGTTGGTAGTTTAAAAACACCTAAAGAATCTGATACTACCAAGCAGTCTCCCATCCATGTATTAACAAAGTCCAATACTGCTTTGCTTCAAAAATCAAATGAGATTGGGCATATCCAGTGTGGTGTGGCTTTAGATAAGCTTTGTGGTTTCTGTTAGAGCTCTTCTACTTCTAACTACTGGTACATTAATGAATATCTATAAGGTTGTAGTTTATCCAATATGCCTTTACTACCTTACCTTTCAACCCCCCCTCCCTCCCCTCTTCTCCTTATAGCTTCCTTAGTTCTCTCCTCCTCGTGTGTGCGTTATTTGTTTTCTCATACGTCCTAGAGGATGCTGGGGTCACATTAAGAACCATGGGGTATAGACGGGATCCGCAGGAGACATGGGCACTTTAAGACTTTCAAAGGGTGTGAACTGTCTCCTCCCTCTATGCCCCTCCTCCAGACTCCAGTTTTAGTATTGTGCGCAGTGATACTGGATGCACTACAGGGGAGCTCTACTGAGTTTCTCTGAAAAGACTTGTTAGTTTTTTTTATTTTCAGGGAGGCTGCTGGCAACAGTCTCCCTGCTTCGTGGGACTTAGGGGAGAGAAGTATGACCAACTTCTAGTGAGTTCAATGGCTCTGCTTCAGGCTGACAGGACACCATTAGCTCCTGAGGGTGCTGATCGCTGGGTACGCCTAGATGCACACTCCCGAAGCCTGCCGTCACCCCCTTACAGAGCCAGAAGACAGGTGAGTAGCAGAAGAACAGAGACTTCTTCTTCAGTGACGGCATTCTGAGGTACCGAGCAGCGAGCGGAACGCTGCGCGCCATGCTCACACACAAACACAGGCACTGCAGGGTGCAGGGCACAGGGGGGGGGGGCACCCTGGGCAGCATAAATTCCTCACAAAAGGCTGGAAAAAGTGGACATTAGTGCCTGGGCACTGTCCTTACCCCACTAGCGTAATTAATTATTTCTGAGCGGGACAGATACGCGCCATTACAGCGGCGGGGCTTCTTCCTCACCTCACCAGAACATCTTTAGAGCATTACAAGTCTATCACTATAGAGTTTATTATTTCCCAGACTGTGTACTTTTGGCGCTGGATTGTGAGCTGAAAAATCCTCTGTGTCCCTCTGACAGATTTACTGACGGTCTGTCCCCCATAAGCCGGTGTGTCTGTGGGTACTTGGTATATGTGTGTCAACATGTCGGTGGCTGAATGTTTTTCCCAAGAGGAAACTATATTAGGAATGCAGACATATGATGGTGGCCCTGTTGGCACCACCAATAACTGACTTGGTAAATGTTTCAGTAATATCAGAGTAAGGTTGGATAAATCTGTGTCCCAGACACAGACGTAGAGAATAGATGTGATATTCATGGCTATGTTTCTTTTCCCTCAGGCCCCGCTGGGTCGCAAAAATGTTATTTTGCCCAGTTACTACACACTGATACTGACACGGATACTGATACTTATGTCGACCATAATGTTTCCTGATTAGATCCAATATTGGCAAGGAGCATTCAGTACATGATTGTGGATATTAAGGACATATTAAAATCACTGAAGACCCTGCTGTTCCTGACAAAGGGGTCTATATGTATGTATATATAGATATATAATGAAAGCTGATGTAACGTTCCTCCATCTCTGTTTGAGAAAGTCTGGGCCAGCTCGACAAGATGGTTTCAAATCCCCAAAAGGATTCTGGTTGTTTATTCATTTCCCGCCGCGGACAGAATAAAGTGGGAGTCACCCCCTGTTCTGCACGGGGCCCTGTCACAAATCCAGCGGATCGTATGCAGGAAGCTACATTATTTCTAGTTATGTAACCACGGGTACATTACTTAGACCTGCCATTACATGTGCATGGGTGAGTAGTAGTATTCAAGAATTGGTCGAATACCTTGTCATCCGATATAGATACCCTGGAGAGATGGGATACTCCTTACGTTGTATCATATCAAGGACACTGCAGCATACTTACGTGAGACTGCAAGGGATATAGGACTCTTGAGTTCACGGGCCAATTTCATGGCAGTGTCGGATAGGAGGGCATTGTGGATTCACCAAGAGAATTCTGATGCTGACTCCAAGAAGAAAGGGAGTCTCTTCCCTATGAAGGTGAAGCCTTGTTTGGTGACTGCCTAGTTAATTTGATCTCGGCAGCTCCCGCAGGTAAGTCAACCTTCTTGCCCTATGTTCCCTCCCAACGGATGAAGACGCATCATTATCTGATGCAGTCATTTCGGCCCAATAGATATGCAAGAAGTTAAGATTCCCCTTTATTTGCAGGTAGAGGAAGGAGAAGAGAGAAGAGGTCTGCATCCTCTTCAAGATCGCAGGAGCAGAGATCATCCTCTGCTTCTGCCAAATCCACTGCATGACGCTGGGGCTCTCTTGCAGGAGCCCGCACCAGTGGGGGCACGTCTAAAACTCTTCAGTCAGTTCTGGATTCATTTGGACATGGACTTGTGTGTTTTACAAATAGTGTCCCAAGGGTACAAACTGGGGTTTCAAGATGTTCCCCCTCACCGATTGTTCAAACATTAAGTTACTGTGCTATTCCTGGGTTATATAGCGCTGGGGTATGTGCTGGCATACTCTCTCTCTGTCTCTCCAAAGGGCCTTGTGGGGGAAATGTCTTCAGTAAAAGTATTCCCTGTGTGTGTGGTGTGTCGGTACGCGTGTGTCGACATGTCTGAGGAAGAAGGCTATATTAGAGAGGAGCGGGAGCAAATGAACGTGGTGTCTCCGCCGACACCTGATTGGATGGATATGTGGAATGTTTAAAATGCTAGTGTAAACTCATTGCACAAAAGATTAGACAAGGCAGAAGCTTTGGGACAGTCAGGGTCTCAACCAATGCCTAATCCTATGTCGCAGGGACTGTCAGGGTCTCATAAGCGCCCACTATCCAGATTGTTGACACAGATACCGACACGGATTCTGACTCCAGTGTCGATTACGATGATGCAAAGTTACAGCCAAAATTGGCAAAATACATTTGATATATGATTATGGCAATAAAAGATGTTTTGCACATCACAGAGGAGCCCCCTATCCCTGACAAGAGGGTACATATGTACAAGGGAAAGAAGCCTGAGGTAACCTTTCCCCCCTCACACGAGCTGAACGAGTTATGTGAAAAAGCTTGGGAATCTCCTGCAGATTTCCAAAAGGATTCCCCTTTCCCATCAACGGATAGGTTACGATGGGAATCCTCCCCTTGGGTGGACAAAGCATTAACACGCTTATCCAAGAAGGTAGCCCTCCCGTCCCAGGATACGGCTACCCTCAAAGAGTCTGCTGACCGCAAACAGGAGATTACCCTGAAGTCCATTTATACACATTCAGGTACCTTACTCAGACCGGCAATTGCGTCGGCCTGGGTGTGTAGTGCTGTAGCGGCATGGACGGATACCCTAGATAAGGCTACTATTTTATTGCCCCTGGGGCATATAAGAGATGCTGTCCTATATATGTGTGTATGCAAACTACAGGTGGTGCTGCAGGGCTCACACCCTTTTACTTGTCTTGTAGAGCAACTCTGGAGCTGTTACTGGGTCCAGCTGCTGCAAGAAATCAGCTTGAATGCTTCAGGGGCTTGGGCATGGCCAACATGAGCCCCACACTGATGGGGGTGTATAAAGCGATCTAGGGGTCATCCAAGCGCAACCCCACAAAGGCCGCCATGCCCTGCGTGACCATTTTCTCTTTTCATATGCAGACGAGGGTTGCAGCCAACTATGCCCATTGCTTGGATGACATCACCGTATGCAAATCCGTCTGCTGCAGACCTTTCCCCAGGAATGCTTGCACTAGTTGTTGCATATGGTTTGATGTTTGAGGGTGCTTCAGTATTAGGCAGCCTTCCGCCCTCTCATGTTCATCTGAAAATATGTGGTCTCCCTGCAGTTCCCTTGTGCTTCCTCAGTTGAATCTCCTTAACTTGACGGGTGTGTGCCCGAGCAGCCGCCCTCCACAGCCCTATCCCAGCACATGCTTTTCTTGCGTATGAGATCTCTTGATCATGAAGATAGTTCTCACAGGGTGAGGTTCATCCATTACATTTTAAAGTAGGAAGGTACAAATTACATATTCAAATTACATATATGTGCTGGATTCAAATGTTTTCCCCCCTTCCTTTCTCAATTGTGCCCATCAGCAGCTATTCTAATGTTGCTGCCAATGGGTGTGACACATTCATTTCTTCTGTGGGGTACACTGGACTCCACAAGGATTCACATTGGGGTGTAGAGTAGGATCTTGATCTGAGGCACCAACAGGCTCAAAGCTTTTGACTGTTCCCAAGATGCTCAGCGCCCCCTCCTCTATAACCTCGCTTCCATGAACAGGGAGCTCAGTTTGTAGTTGGTGC
Organism: Pseudophryne corroboree; assembly: GCF_028390025.1. NCBI lineage: Eukaryota > Metazoa > Chordata > Amphibia > Anura > Myobatrachidae > Pseudophryne > Pseudophryne corroboree. Next base: position 15,291 of record NW_026968616.1, read on the forward strand.
CTTCAGTAGCAGGCCACTTAAGAGGGGGCTGCCTCAGGCAGCCTATTCTTAGCTATTAATTTTGACAAGAAAAGAAGAACTTTTTTTTATAAGAATCTACAAGGGCTGCAGCAGGCTAGGTCTAATAGACATCTTTACTGCAGCTCCATCACTCCCAGCGGCGCAGTATACTCCCGCGCCCTGGTTGCTGGGTCACTGCAGCGGAGGCTCCGGTTTCTTCCTAAGGTCAGTCACACACACACCGCCCTCCGGGATCACGAGGCCGCTGATGAAAGGGAGGTAAGGGACTTCTGTGCCCACACTATACCGTGATCCAGCGTGGCTGTAGGGGGCGGGCCATGTGCGCACTGGCGTGGACACTGATTACTGGGCAGCCGCTCCACTAGCCACCAGGGACAGTTAAGGAGCACAGCTCTGGGGGGTTTTCTCTTATATTAACCCCATTTTGTACTACCCGCAGTGCATTGTGATAGGTAATAGAGCCTGATTCAGGTTGGATTGCAATCGCAATAAGCAGTCCAACTGCAAAAATTGCTAAGAGCATACGCATGCGCCTGCATTTTCTGCGGCACCCCGTAGTTAATGCGATCGCCTCTGACTGTCAATCGGTGCTGGGGGGGGGGTCAGCAACACTCCATTTCCAAGTCGGAGATGGAGCGGTGCGTGGGCAGGGCTTCAAAATGGGGTCGGCAACGGAGAAACAGGAGGCGTGGTCAGAGCGGTTGCATGACATCACATGCAGCAGCTGCGATCACAAAAATGGTGGCGGCTTCCTGCGCACACATACAGTCTACACCAACAGGAGGCTAACCCATTTTTTATGATCACGCTGAACTGCACTGCGACTGCAATTTCAGCGTGGTCAAGAAGGGAGGCGGCATGCTGGGTGGCCCCAGCATGCGAACCAAAGGATTGCAAATTCTGTTACTTAGCAGAATTTGCAATCCTTACTGAATTAGGCCCATTGATTACAAAATGTATTTGTAAATATTTGAAGTTTTTCTTCAGGGACTAACACAAAAGATGCTTGGGGCTACTAACACATGGGTAAGCCACGTAAAGCTTCCCATGGGTCAGTGGCATCACAACGGGGTTGCGGCCCACACCCGAGTGTCACCCGCCAAGGGGGGTGATACCAAAGTGCCGGCTCCTCTTCAGTGGCAGAATATGGGTGTTTCACTGTGACATTACGTGCAACACCCAGTTTCTGTCACTGTGCAGGAGCCAGCACCACTCACACACTAGTCCCCGGGTGCAGCACTCAACCCCCGGGATACCCGGAGCAACAAAATGGAGATTCAGGCCAACAGGCCACACCCCTACCTATGAGACCATGCCTCCATTTTACCATTGCGCTGCTTATCTGCGCGCACTGCATTACAATCTCCCTCGCTGCCTCTCTGGGTGTCACCAATGATAGTGACACCTTTGCCATGCTTGTAGCAGCTGGTCCTAAGATCTACGCCTCCAGCCCTGAGTGTTTGCCCTTGTGACTTGTTGATCATCATAGCGAAGCAGATTCTTACAAAAAACTGCAGGGGCTTAGATTGAAAAGAAAAACATTGACGAACCCATAATTTCAGCAACAGGGTCTGCCACACGGCTGACTGAAATGACTGGTTGGTTTGGACCCCCACCAAAAAAGAAGCAATCAATCTCTCCTTGCACAAACTGGCTCTACAGAGGCAAGATGTTCACCTCATCATCCTCCGATTCCTCACCCCTTTCACTGTGTACATCGCCCTCCTCACAGATTATTAATTCGTCCCCACTGGAATCCACCATCTCAGATCCCTGTGTACTTTCTGGAGGCAATTGCTGGTGAATGTCTCCACGGAGGAATTGATTATAATTAATTTTGATGATCATCATCTTCTCCGGCTGAAAGGGGAAGGTCAACCACAAAATCCATGGAAATATGAGACCACGGCCTGAGAGGAACATTTAAGGGCATAAGTTGCCCGATGGGCAAGGAACGGGGAACCTTATGCTGTGCACAAACCTGACATGAATAAACAAATTCCTTGACGTCTTTAGAAAGACCAGGCCACCATACTGAGCGAGAGACTAACTCCAATGTCTTAGAGACTCCTGGATGCCCTGAAACTTTGTTATCATGGAATTCCGTTAAAACAGTAACTCTCAAAAACTCAGGGACGTAAAGACGACCAGCAGGAGTAATTCTAGGAGCTTGGTGTTGAAGCTGTTTTAACTGGGTAAATAAATCTTGTGTGAGGCCCGCCCAGATGACCGAAGATGGAAGTATGGGGGTAACAGGATTGTTATTGTGAACCAGAAGAAAGCTATGTGACAGGGCATCAGCCTTAGTATTCTTGGAACCAGGCCTGAAAGTGATTATAAATTTGAAACGCGTAAAAAATAATGCCCAACGTGCCTGCCGGGCATTAAGCCGCTTAGCCGATTCAATCTATTGCAGGTTCTTATGGTCAGTCAATACCGAAATAGTATGTTTTGCTCCCTCCAGCCAATGCCTCCACTCCTCGAAAGCCCATTTTACCGCCAGTAACTCCCGATTACCAACGTCATAGTTGGATTCAGCGGAGGAGAATTTCCTGGACATAAAGGCACAAGGATATAACTCCAGAGACTCCGGATCCTTTTGAGAAAGGATAGCCCCCACTCCAACCTCCGAGGCATCAACCTCCACCACAAAGGGCAATTCCGGATTAGGATGTCTGAGGACTGGAGCCGAGACAAAGGCTTGTTTCTAGGCCCGGAAGGACAACTCAGCTTCACGCGACCAGTTGGTAGGATCCGCTCCTTTCTTTGTCAGAGCTACAATGGGAGCAACCAGGTCAGAAAAAGAATGAATGAACCTCCTATAATAATTCGCAAACCCTAAAAAACGCTTAATTGCTTTTAAATTGGTGGGTTGCGCCCAACTAAGGATGGCCTGGAGTTTCTTTGGTTCCATGGAAAATCCCTGAGGGGAAATTATGTACCCTAAAAAAGATACTTCCGTGACATGAAACTCACACTTCTCCAGCTTGGCATATAAATGATTCTCACATAACTTTTGAAGAACCAGACGCACCTGGGTAACATGTTGTTCCATTGATTTAGAAAAAATCAGGATGTCGTCTAAGTAAACGACCACGAATTTCCCTAGGAAGTCACGGAGCACATCGTTAATGAGGTCTTGAAAAACTGCCGGAGCATTGGACAGGCCGAACGGCATCACTAGGTATTCGTAGTGACCCGACTGAGTACTGAAGGCCGTTTTCCACTCATCTCCAGATTTAATTCGGATGAGGTTGTACGCTCCTCTAAGGTCAATTTTAGAAAAAATCACAGCAGAACGTAACTGATCAAAGAGTACAGAAATCAACGGCAAAGGATAGGTGTTTTTAACTGAGATCTTATTCAGGGCTCTAAAATCAATGCAAGGTCTAAGCGAGCCATCCTTTTTCTCCACAAAGAAGAAGCCTGCACTTAAAGGATATTTTGATGGTCTAATAAATCCTTTCTCAAGGCTCTCCTTTACATAATCATTCATAGCCGCAGTTTCTGGCCCGGATAATGCATATAATCTTCCCTTTGGCAATGCGGCACCAGGAATTAACTCAATAGCACAATCATAAGGCCGATGGGGAGGCAGAATGTCCGCATTGCCTTTGGAGAAAACATCAGCAAACTCCTGGTATTCCACCGGAATGAGTTCTGGAATGATAGCTGCTACTCTGACTGGAAACGTGATACATTCCTTATCACAAAAAGTACCCCAATGTGAAATCTCCCCCGACCGCCAATCAATGGTGGGATTATGAAAGGCCAGCCAAGGGTGACCCAGAACAACTGGAACTGCTGGGCAATGTGTAAGAAAGAACTCGATTTTCTCGGAATGTAGAGCTCCTACTGTAAGTAGTACAGGGGGTGTACAGAGAGAAATAATCCCATTAGACAGCGGACTCCCATCTAAGCCATGCATGGTGACACACCTACCCAAAGGTAACTGAGGAATGCCTAAGGCCTTAGCCCAAGTTAAATCCATAAAGTTTCCTGCAGCTCCACTGTCAACAAAAGCCGACACCAAAGAACTGAGGCTGCCAAAGGAAACTTTAACTGGGACTAAAAGGGAGTTATTCGAGGAGATAAGCTGCAGACCTAGGTGAACCCCCTCACAATTCACCTGGTCAAAGCGTTTCCCGACTTGTTCGGACAATTACGAGCAAAATGTCCCTTACCCCCACAGTACAGACAAAGACCAGAATTTTGCCTTCTGGCTCTTTCTTCAGGAGACAGCCGGAAGAGACCCATCTGCATGGTCTCCTCTACGTCTTCAGGAATGGAATATACACACGGACTTGACCTTACAGGTGCTCCCTTTTCAGCCCTCCGCTCTCTGAGACGACGATCAATCTTAATAGAAAGCTCCATGAGTTTATCGAGAGTCTCAGGAGCGGGGTACTGAAGGAGACTGTCTTTTATAGACTCTGATAAGCCGAGGCGAAACTGACTGCGCAGGGCTGGGTCATTCCAGCCACAGTCGTTCGACCAACGGCGAAACTCCGTACAATAAACCTCTGCAGGATTTCTACCCTGTCTGAGAGCGCGCAACTGACTTTCAGCGGACGCCTCTCTATCAGGGTCATCATACAAGAGCCCTAAAGACTCAAAAAAAGCGTCAATTGACAACAATGCCGGATCCTCTGCTCTTAAACCAAATGCCCAGGTCTGAGGATCCCCCTGGAGCAAAGAAATAATAAACCCGACCCGCTGAGATTCAGTACCCGAGGAAGTCGGTCTTAAACGAAAATAAAGTTTACAGGATTCTTTAAAATTAAAAAAACTCTTTTCTATCACCAGAAAAACGGTCAGGCAAATGCATCTTTGGTTCAGGGACTACCCTTGGGGAAGCTCGCAAAAGATCTTCCTGCGACTTCACCCGAAGAGAAAGATCCTGAACCATCTGAGTAAGTTCTAGAATCTGGCTGACTAAGAGCTGACCAGGATTTGGCCCTAAACCTGTTGGATTCATGAGGCCGATAAACTCTCACAAAACTGAATGAGAAAAAATTAAACCCTGTTTAATTTTAAGTTTTGGTATGGCCGGTAATAATGTTATGATTCCAGCACTCTGGTCAGAGAAGATCTTATGGCAAAGACTGGAGCACTGGAACGGAATGCTGGGGAAGGGAGCAGGACAGGAAAATAGCCCCTGGCGCCCTAACTCTGTTGTCTCACCCGTGTTGTCAGAAATCCCCTGCGAGACTATGGTTTCTTGAGCCCTTGGCAGCCGCGTTTGAAGGGCGGATTATGTCTGCCCAACTTCGATGCCCCCCGGTCTTAATGAGAGACAAAGGGAAACCTGAGACAGGGTGATAACAAGAGGCCCTCTAACTAAACAACCAGGCCAGGGGCTAAGCAAACTCAAAACTATAATATGTGCGGAGAAACCGCCAGGAAAAAGGACAACCAAAATATCCACTTGTCCAATTCTCCTACCCGGCACCGCCAAGTACCAGAGAGGACTTGTGGAAGCGGAACCCTCCGCAAGTGCTCCAAACACAAAATATAAAAGGTAAAGCGGCTGAGCCGCAACACACGGCAGAGCCGCAACTCACGAACACCACTGGATATAAAACGGTGATCAGTCAGGACTCCAGGGAACCAAACGACCTCTTGGGATGAGATGATAACTCCCGAATACCGGACTTCTGCGGACTGGAATGACCGGATACAGCAGGACTGGAAACAGACTCTCAGCAAACAAAGGCAGCATGCAGGAAGCTATTACCGGCGTCTGTGAGAAGCCCTGGGAGTGTATTTAACAAGGAGTCCTCCAATCAGCTGCTAAAGGCTGATTAGAATAAATGCCGTGCAGCTGCCTTGCTGCACGGCCAGAGAGCAGGTGAATATCTTAATTTCCTAAAGCCTAGCAATGGGGAACGCGGTCCGCCAGTGGCGTCCCCGTTGCTAGGGTCCGTGCGGCTCAGCGCGCCCGGCGTCTAGCGTTGCTAGGGAGCCGGCGGCTGTACGTGCACGGCGTCTCTAGTTGCTAGGCGCCGGGCCGCGCAGACCATCAAGCGGACCCCGGCGCCTAACAGTATGACTCCCAAAAACAACAACCGCGTCATTGGGACCAACTGCGATTTTGGCAAGTTTAGGAGCCAACCATGTTGTTGAAGAACTGTCAGGGAGAGTGCAATGTTTTGCACCAACTGGTCCCTGGATCTCGCCTTTATCAGGAGATCATCCAAGTACGGGATAATTGTGACTTCTTGCTTGCGAAGGAGAACCATAATTTCCGCCATCACCCTGGTGAAAATCCTCGGAGCCGTGGACAGACCAAACGGCAATGTCTGAAATTGGTAATGACAATCCTGAATTGCAAACCTTAGGTAGCTTGAGGCAGTGGCTAAATGGGAACATGTAAGTAGGCATCCTTTATGTCTACCAAAACCATGAAATCTCCGTCCTCCGGACTGGAGATCACTGCCCTGAGAAATTCCATCTTGAAATTGAATTTCTTTAGGAAGAAATTGAGGGATTTCAGATTTAAGATTGGTCTGACTGAGCCGTCCGGCTTCGGGACCACGAAGAGGCTTGAATAAAAACCTTCTCCCTGCTGACTAAGGCCAATTTGAACAATCGGTGAGGGGGAACGTCTTGAAACCCCAGTTTGTACCCTTGGGACACTATTTGTAAAACCCACGAGTCCAGGTCCGAATGAATCCAGAACTGACTGAAGAGTTTTAGACGTGCCCCCACTGGTGTGGGCTCCTGCAAGAAAGCCCCAGTGTCATGCAGTGGATTTGGCAGAAGCAGAGGACAATCTCTGGTCCTGCGATCTTGAAGAGGCTACAGACCTCTTCCTTTTCCTTCCTTTACCTGCAAAGAAAGGGGAATCTAAACTTCTTGCATATCTATTGGGCCAAAATGACTGCGGTAGATAATGATGCGTCTTCATCCGTTGACAGGGAACATAGGGCAAGAAGGTTGACTTACCATTGAAATGAGGATGCATCTTGCTGCCTTTCCAATGAAGCAAGTTTAATTTAGTAATAGGTGAAAAACCATCCTTACAAAGGTGTTAATCAGAGACTTGGCTTTGTGGACACTTTTCAGAGAACAAATTTGTTAGCATAAAAATAAAGCCAGAAAATGAAGAGCTGTTTAATCACTCAATTGGATTTTTCTGCCAGCATATTTTTTTTCTCTGCAACCCACTGCTAAATTGTGCTTTCTAGCTGTTTTTATAAAATCACTGAATCAAATCTAACTCTGATTACATCAGAGAAGGCCAGGTACCCTACACCATAACAGGGGGTTTGAAATTTTGACTTGTCTACTTAAAGATCACCAAAATCTGATAACAAGGTCAATTAGGTCCCTGGGTGGGATTGAACCACCAACCTTATGGTTAATAGCCGTACATACTAACTGATTGCGCCACAGAGACACTTTGCAAATGTCCATACTGACAAAGGCTAATAAGCATTCATCTAAAACGTTTCCTAGAAAAACTTTAAAAAGTCAATAATCTGGAGAGTTTTTGTAAGATGTTTCTTCCATCAACCAACGAAGAAACACATTGGTACTTTCCCATGATGAGTGAGTGCTTCAGGATCTCTTGCACTTACATGTGCAGCAGAGTACTGCAATGGAAGCATGCTGGGCCCATAACCCAGAGGTAGGCAGATTGAAACTATCCTCTGCTATATGCATTTTTTTTTGTTAATTAAAGTAATCCAAAACTGGGATTGATATTTTGTCTCTTTTATTTTTACTTAAAGTACAATAACTTTTACCATTTTAATTTGTTTTAATAGTATATTGACAGTATTGTTTTCTTTCAAAAATCCACTTCATTTTCTTTACCCTATTATTAAAATGGTAATTGACAAAAACAAACTACATTGTCACCAGAAGAGCAATACAAAATGTACAAGTGATATATTAAAATCATCTTTCCAGCTTGAATTTCAATGATGCATTGGGTCAACAATTTTGTGAGAAACATCTTCACCCTTAAATAAAGATTTTCTTAATTCCTTACCTGTGTGCTAATTAGATATCACCTTGTTTTAACATTAAACAGACTTCCACATGAGAAAGCAGCAAGGATGCAGTGGCGTTAATGTTTCCTGGTGTCAACCTGTATTATTTCAGTAGACATTGAAATGAGGATACATCTTGCTGCCTTTCCAATGAAGCAAGTTTAATTTAGTAATAGGTGAAAAACCATCCCTACAAAGGTGTTAATCAGAGACTTGGCTTTGTGGACACTTTTCAGAGAACAAATTTGTTAGCATAAAAATAAAGCCAGAAAATGAAGAGCTGTTTAATCACGCAATTTGATTTTTTTGCCAGCATATTTCTTTTTCTCTGCAACCCACTGCTAAATTGTGCTTCCTAGATGTTTTTATAAAATCACTGAATCAAATCTAACTCTGATTACATCAGAGAAGGCCAGGTACCCTACACCATAACAGGGGGTTTGAAATTTTGACTTGTCTACTTAAAGATCACCAAAATCTGATAACAAGGTCAATTAGGTCCCTGGGTGGGATTGAACCACCAACCTTTTGGTTAATAGCCTTACATACTAACTGATTGCGCCACAGAGACACTTTGCAAAAGTACATACTGACAAAGGCTAATAAGCATTCATCTAAAACGTTTCCTAGAAAAACTTTAAAAAGTCAATAATCTGGAGAGTTTTTGTAAGATGTTTCTTCCATCAACCAACGAAGAAACACATTGGTACTTTCCCATGATGAGTGAGTGCTTCAGGATCTCTTGCACTTACATGTGCAGCAGAGTACAGCAATGGAAGCATGCTGGGCCCATAACCCAGAGGTAGGCAGATTGAAACTATCTTCTGCTATATGCATTTTTTTTTGTTAATTAAAGTAATCCAAAACTGGGATTGATATTTTGGCTCTTTTATTTTTACTTAAAGTACAACAACTTTTACCATTTTAATTTGTTTTAATAGTATATTGACAGTATTGTTTTCTTTCAAAAATCCACTTCATTTTCTTTACCCTATTATTAAAATGGTAATTGACAAAAACAAACTACATTGTCACCAGAAGAGCAATACAAAATGTACAAGTGATATATTAAAATCATATTTCCAGCTTGAATTTCAATGATGCATTGGGGCAACGATTTTGTGAGAAACATCTTCACCCTTAAATAAAGATTTTCTTAATTCCTTACCTGTGTGCTAATTAGATATCACCTTGTTTTCATATTAAACAGACTTCCACATGAGAAAGCAGCAAGGATGCAGTGGCGTTAATGTTTCCTGGTGTCAACTTGTATTATTTCAGTAGACATTGAAATGAGGATGCATCTTGCTGCCTTTCCAATGAAGCAAGTTTAATTTAGTAATAGGTGAAAAACCATCCTTACAAAGGTGTTAATCAGAGACTTGGCTTTGTGGACACTTTTCAGAGAACAAATTTGTTAGCATAAAAATAAAGCCAGAAAATGAAGAGCTGTTTAATCACTCAATTGGATTTTACTGCCAGCATATTTTTTTTTCTCTGCAACCCACTGCTAAATTGTGCTTCCTAGCTGTTTTTATAAAATCACTGAATCAAATCTAACTCTGATTACATCAGAGAAGGCCAGGTACCCTACACCGTAACAGGGGGTTTGAAATTTTGACTTGTCTACTTAAAGATCACCAAAATCTGATAACAAGGTCAATTAGGTCCCTGGGTGGGATTGAACCACCAACCTTATGGTTAATAGCCGTACATACTAACTGATTGCGCCACAGAGACACTTTGCAAAAGTCCATACTGACAAAGGCTAATAAGCATTCATCTAAAACGTTTCCTAGAAAAACTTAAAAAAGTCAATAATCTGGAGCGTTTTTGTAAGATGTTTCTTCTATCAACCAACGAAGAAACACATTGGTACTTTCCCATGATGAGTGAGTGCTTCAGGATCTCTTGCACTTACATGTGCAGCAGAGTACAGCAATGGAAGCATGCTGGGCCCATAACCCAGAGGTAGGCAGATTGAAACTATCCTCTGCTATATGCATTTTTTTTTGTTAATTAAAGTAATCCAAAACTGGGATTGATATTTTGGCTCTTTTATTTTTACTTAAAGTACAATAACTTTTACCATTTTAATTTGTTTTAATAGTATATTGACAGTATTGTTTTCTTTCAAAAATCCACTTCATTTTCTTTACCCTATTATTAAAATGGTAATTGACAAAAACAAACTACATTGTCATCAGAAGAGCAATATAAAATGTACAAGTGATATATTAAAATCATCTTTCCCAGCTTGAATTTCAATGATGCATTGGGTCAACAAATTTGTGAGAAACATCTTCACCCTTAAATAAAGATTTTCTTAATTCCTTACCTGTGTGCTAATTAGATATCACCTTGTTTTCACATTAAACAGACTTCCACATGAGAAAGCAGCAAGGAAGCAGTGGCGTTAATGTTTCCTGGTGTCAACTTGTATTATTTCAGTAGACATTGAAATGAGGATGCATCTTGCTGCCTTTCCAATGAAGCAAGTTTAATTTAGTAATAGGTGAAAAACCATCCTTACAAAGGTGTTAATCAGAGACTTGGCTTTGTGGACACTTTTCAGAGAACAAATTTGTTAGCATAAAAATAAAGCCAGAAAATGAAGAGCTGTTTAATCACTCGATTGGATTTTTCTGCCAGCATATTTTTTTTTCTCTGCAACCCACTGCTAAATTGTGCTTCCTAGCTGTTTTTTTATAAAATAACTGAATCAAATCTAACTCTGATTACATCAGAGAAGGCCATGTACCCTACACCATAAGAGGGGGTTTGAAATTTTGACTTGTCTACTTAAATATCACCAAAATCTGATCACAAGTTTAATTACATCCCTGGGTGGGATTGAACCACCAACCTTTCGGTTAATAGCCGAACACACTAACCGATTGCGCCACAGAGACACTTTGCAAAAAGTGCATACTGACAAAGGCTAATAAGCATAAATCTAGAACGTTTCCTAGAAAAACATTAAAAAATCAATAATCTGGAGAGTTTTTGTAAGATGTTTCTTCCATCAACCAACGAATAAACACATTGGTACTTTCCCATGATGAGTGAGTGCTTCAGGATCTCTTGCACTTACATGTGCAGCAGAGTACTGCAATGGAAGCATGCTGGACCCATAACCCAGAGGTAGGCAGATTGAAACTATCCTTTGCTATATGCATTTTTTTTGTTAATTTAAGTAATCAAAACTGGGATTGATATTTTTGCTCTTTTATTTTTACTTAAAGTACAATAACTTTTACCATTTTAATTTGTTTTAATAGTATATTGACAGTATAGTTTTCTTTCAAAAATCCACTTAATTTTCTTTACCCTGTTATTAAAATGGTAATTGAAAAAAAAACTACATTGTCACCAGAAGAGCAATACAAAATGTACAAGTGATATATTAAAATCATCTTTCCAGCTTGAATTTCAATGATGCATTGGGGCAACAATTTTGTGAGAAACATCTTCACCCTTAAATAAAGATTTTCGGAATTCCTTACCTGTGTGCTAATTAGATATCACCTTGTTTTCACATTAAACAGACTTCCACATGAGAAAGCAGCAAGGATGCAGTGGCGTTAATGTTTCCTGGTGTCAACCTGTATTATTTCAGTAGACATTGAAATGAGGATGCATCTTGCTGCCTTTCCAATGAAGCAAGTATAATTTAGTAATAGGTGAAAAACCATCCTTACAAAGGTGTTAATCAGAGACTTGGCTTTGTGGACACTTTTCAGAGAACAAATTTGTTAGCATAAAAATAAAGCCAGAAAATGAAGAGCTGTTTAATCACTCAATTGGATTTTTCTGCCAGCATATTTTTTTTCTCTGCAAACCACTGCTAAATTGTGCTTCCTAGCTGTTTTTATAAAATCAATGAATCAAATCTAACTCTGATTACATCAGAGAAGGCCAGGTACCCTACACCATAAGAGGCGGTTTGAAATTTTGACTTGTCTACTTAAAGATCACCAAAATCTGATAACAAGATCAATTACATCCCTGGGTGGGATTGAACCACCAACCTTTTAGTTAACAGCCGTACACACTAACTGATTGCGCCACAGAGACACTTTGCGAAAGTGCATACTGACAAAGGCTAATAAGCATTCATCTAAAACGTTTCCTAGAAAAACTTTAAAAAGTCAATAATCTGGAGAGTTTTATAAGATGTGTTGAATACTGTGACAGAGGCAACCTGCTGAAGGCCTAACAGTTATGTGTGTGCACTACGGGATAGTACGTATATTATGTATACATCCAATAAGCAAAGGGTTCTCATATTCACTAGTATAATATGAAAGCATAACAGAATCCATTTTGATTCTAGCTAGATGATATAGCAAATTCATCTTGAACTTTTTACACACCCTGAGAGAAAAACAACTTTGTTGGCTAAGTATTGTTTCCACATACGCACTTTCTAAAAGCTCATAGAGACCAGATGTAATTCCTAATATGGACACAGTTGAAGCTCACGAGTATCTTTTTAGTATTCTTGACAATTGTCCCAATATTGCATAACTCTATTGCCTAACATTGTATTCCTGGGGTATGAAATCATATGGGAGGAATATACAAAAGGGGTGTAACTGTGTATTATATAAAACTCATTGTTGATACGTGTATGTTGTTGTTAAATGATTTGACACAGGATGAGAGAATGCTACTTCTCCCCTGTATACGGGCGTGGCCCTTTGAATAAATAATAATTGATTTTTATAAATCCATTTTCAATTCATTCTTTTACCTAACAACCCAAACAGCAACAAGATGGTTAATTTAGTTAATCCAAGAGAATTCAACAGATGGGGGCTATGTCCTTGGAACTATAGATCTCGATCTCTTCATCAAATTCTCAAAGGGGTGTGCCAGCCAGCCAGCAGCTGATGATGGAAGGAACATCCCAAGTCATAACAGCACTGGTAAGTATAGAATACCATGGTATGTGCTGTATTCCAGTACATGCTGTTTCTATACCTGCCAGCTGTCTGTGTGATTGTATTTTTTATAATATGAGAATGAGAAGTGGAGAGATTGAAAAAAAACTAGTAAAATAACTCAGGGACCTGTTTGTTGTTGCTTGTTTGTAAAATGAATACCAAAATTATGTCCAAATCGGTTGAAGGACCAAGTAACTCGGAAATGATGATTGACAGATGCTGTTGCATGTAAATAAGAATACCAAAATTAATTCAAAGATTTGAGCAAAGAAACAGTGACCTGTGTTTTTCACTCTATGAATGATTGCATGAATAAGTGCTTTGGACCAAGAGCCAAATAAAGTAAAAAGCACATAGATCACCTCCACTTGTTAGTCAGCTACACGTGTATAAGAAGGGTACATTAGAAAAAAATAGAGTGAACAACCCGAGGTTATAGGGATTATATGTAACTGAGTGTAAGTATATATTGCAATACTGAGCTGCTAAGAGCTGCTGGTTGTTTTAAGCATAACCTAAGCATGTTGCTTTGTGATTGTAGTTGTGATAAGAGGATCTACTGCAGCTTCCCAGTTGACAGACGTGTCGCGTGTGTGAAAAATTGCAGGGATTGCGAATTTTTCCAGCGTATGGGAAGGGCAGGGAGGATTAACCCTAAGTGTGCATATCATGTATGGAAGAAATATTCCATAGAAGCACAAATTTTGTATAGTACTGTGACAAAGGGTACAGTATATGTTTTGCATTTAAATCATGCTGTATAATATTGGCCTGATCAACCAATACTAAGCGTATTTTGAAATCGGCAAAACTGTTGAAATCTGCAAGAAATTGAAGTTTGCAAACTGTATTTAAATTTGTGTGTTATGGTTTTGTGTGTGGGACATAATGTTCAGTTAAGTATATTCTCAGATCTGTGTCTAATGGAAACCTTCTGTCTGTGATTGGCATGGTTACAAGTTTTGAAATAATAAGGTTTGTGGTACCGAAACCGGACGGTTCGGTGAGACCCATTTTAAATTTTAAATCTTTGAACACGTATATAAAACGGTTCAAGTTCAAGATGGAATCGCTCAGGGCGGTTATCTCAAGCCTGGAGGAAGGGGATTACATGGTATCACTGGACATCAAGGATGCTTACCTGCATGTCCCCATTTACTCTCCTCACCAGGAGTACCTCAGATTTGTGGTACAGGACTGTCATTACCAATTCCAGACGCTGCCGTTTGGTCTGTCCACGGCACCGAGGGTGTTTACCAAGGTAATGGCCGAGATGATGATACTCCTGCGAAAAAAGGGAGTTATAATTATCCCGTACTTGGACGATCTCCAGATAAAGGCGAGGTCCAAGGAACAGTTGTTGATCGGAGTAGCACTAGAATTAAAATTTTAAAGCCTCCTGTTAGGCCATCATCTACACGACATAGCCCTGAATTTTCCAATGCGCAGCTCTTTGCAAAAGAGAGATATTGGCAAGGAAAAGCTGTCTTGTACCTTTGCATTTTTCTCCCAAACGAAGGACACTAGAAAGAAAATTTTAAAGCCTCCTGTTAGGCCATCATCTACACGACATAGCCCTGAATTTTCCAATGCGCAGCTCTTTGCAAAAGAGAGATATTGGCAAGGAAAAGCTGTCTTGTACCATTGCATTTTTCTCCCAAACGAAGGACACTAGAAAGAAAATTTTAAAGCCTCCTGTTACGCCATCATCTACACGACATAGCCCTGAATTTTCCAATGCGCAGCTCTTTGCAAAAGAGAGATATTGGCAAGGAAAAGCTGTCTTGTACCTTTGCATTTTTCTCCCAAACGAAGGTCACTAGAAAGAAAATTTTAAAGCCTCCTGTTAGGCCATCATCTACACGACATAGCCCTGAATTTTCCAATGCGCAGCTCTTTGCAAAAGAGAGATATTGGCAAGGAAAAGCTGTCTTGTACCTTTGCATTTTTCTCCCAAACGAAGGTCACTAGAAAGAAATTTTTAAAGCCTCCTGTTAGGCCATCATCTACACGACATAGCCCTGAATTTTCCAATACGTAGCTCTTTGCAAAAGAGAGATATTGGCAAGGAAAAGCTGTCTTGTACCTTTGCATTTTTCTCCCAAACGAAGGACACTAGAAAGAAAATTTTAAAGCCTCCTGTTAGGCCATCATCTACACGACATAGCCCTGAATTTTCCAATGCGCAGCTCTTTGCAAAAGAGAGATATTGGCAAGGAAAAGCTGTCTTGTACCTTTGCATTTTTCTCCCAAACGAAGGACACTAGAATAAAAATTTTAAAGCCTCCTGTTAGGCCATCATCTACACGACATAGCCCTGAATTTTCCAATGCGCAGCTCTTTGCAAAAGAGAGATATTGGCAAGGAAAAGCTGTCTTGTACCTTTGCATTTTTCTCCCAAACGAAGGTCACTAGAAAGAAAATTTTAAAGCCTCCTGTTAGGCCATCATCTACACGACATAGCCCTGAATTTTCCAATGCGTAGCTCTTTGCAAAAGAGAGATATTGGCAAGGAAAAGCTGTCTTGTACCTTTGCATTTTTCTCCCAAACGAAGGACACTAGAAAGAAAATTTTAAAGCCTCCTGTTAGGCCATCATCTACACGACATAGCCCTGAATTTTCCAATGCGCAGCTCTTTGCAAAAGAGAGATATTGGCAAGGAAAAGCTGTCTTGTACCTTTGCATTTTTCTCCCAAACGAAGGACACTAGAAAGAAAATTTTAAAGCCTCCTGTTAGGCCATCATCTACACGACATAGCCCTGAATTTTCCAATGCGCAGCTCTTTGCAAAAGAGAGATATTGGCAAGGAAAAGCTGTCTTGTACCATTGCATTTTTCTCCCAAACGAAGGACACTAGAAAGAAAATTTTAAAGCCTCCTGTTAGGCCATCATCTACACGACATAGCCCTGAATTTTCCAATGCGCAGCTCTTTGCAAAAGAGAGATATTGGCAAGGAAAAGCTGTCTTGTACCATTGCATTTTTCTCCCAAACGAAGGACACTAGAAAGAAAATTTTAAAGCCTCCTGTTAGGCCATCATCTACACGACATAGCCCTGAATTTTCCAATGCGCAGCTCTTTGCAAAAGAGAGATATTGGCAAGGAAAATCTGTCTTGTACCTTTGCATTTTTCTCCCAAACGAAGGTCACTAGAAAGAAAATTTTAAAGCCTCCTGTTAGGCCATCATCTACACGACATAGCCCTGAATTTTCCAATGCGCAGCTCTTTGCAAAAGAGAGATATTGGCAAGGAAAAGCTGTCTTGTACCTTTGCATTTTTCTCCCAAACGAAGGTTACTAGAAAGAAATTTTTAAAGCCTCCTGTTAGGCCATCATCTACACGACATAGCCCTGAATTTTCCAATGCGTAGCTCTTTGCAAAAGAGAGATATTGGCAAGGAAAAGCTGTCTTGTACCTTTGCATTTTTCTCCCAAACGAAGGACACTAGAAAGAAAATTTTAAAGCCTCCTGTTAGGCCATCATCTACACGACATAGCCCTGAATTTTCCAATGCGCAGCTCTTTGCAAAATAGAGATATTGGCAAGGTAAAGCTGTCTTGTACCTTTGCATTTTTTTCCCAAACGAAGGACACTAGAATTAAAATTTTAAAGCCTCCTGTTAGGCCATCATCTACACGACATAGCCCTGAATTTTCCAATGCGCAGCTCTTTGCAAAAGAGAGATATTGGCAAGGAAAAGCTGTCTTGTACCTTTGCATTTTTCTCCCAAACGAAGGACACTAGAAAGATAATTTTAAAGCCTCCTGTTAGGCCATCATCTACACGACATGGCCCTGAATTTTCCAATGCGCAGCTCTTTGCAAAAGAGAGATATTGGCAAGGAAAAGCTGTCTTGTACCTTTGCATTTTTCTCCCAAACGAAGGACACTAGAATTAAAATTTTAAAGCCTCCTATTAGTGCTTCATCTAAACGGCATAGCCCTGAATTTTCCAATGCGTAGCTCTTTGCAATAGAGAGATATTGGCAAGGAAAAGCTGTCTTGTACCTTTGCATTTTTCTCCCAAACGAAGGACACTAGAATTAAAATTTTAAAGCCTCCTGTTAGGCCATCATCTACACGACATAGCCCTGAATTTTCCAATGCGCAGCTCTTTGCAAAAGAGAGATATTGGCAAGGAAAAGCTGTCTTGTACCTTTGCATTTTTCTCCCAAACGAAGGACACTAGAAAGAAAATTTTAAAGCCTCCTGTTAGGCCATCATCTACACGACATAGCCCTGAATTTTCCAATGCGCAGCTCTTTGCAAAAGAGAGATATTGGCAAGGAAAAGCTGTCTTGTACCATTGCATTTTTCTCCCAAACGAAGGACACTAGAAAGAAAATTTTAAAGCCTCCTGTTAGGCCATCATCTGCACGACATAGCCCTGAATTTTCCAATGCGCAGCTCTTTGCAAAAGAGAGATATTGGCAAGGAAAAGCTGTCTTGTACCTTTGCATTTTTCTCCCAAACGAAGGTCACTAGAAAGAAAATTTTAAAGCCTCCTGTTAGGCCATCATCTACACGACATAGCCCTGAATTTTCCAATGCGCAGCTCTTTGCAAAAGAGAGACATTGGCAAGGAAAAGCTGTCTTGTACCTTTGCATTTTTCTCCCAAACGAAGGTCACTAGAAAGAAAATTTTAAAGCCTCCTGTTAGGCCATCATCTACACGACATAGCCCTGAATTTTCCAATGCGCAGCTCTTTGCAAAAGAGAGATATTGGCAAGGAAAAGCTGTCTTGTACCTTTGCATTTTTCTCCCAAACGAAGGACACTAGAAAGAAAATGTTAAAGCCTCCTGTTAGGCCATCATCTACACGACATAGCCCTGAATTTTCCAATGCGTAGCTCTTTGCAAAAGAGAGATATTGGCAAGGAAAAGCTGTCTTGTACCATTGCATTTTTCTCCCAAACGAAGGACACTAGAAAGAAAATGTTAAAGCCTCCTGTTAGTGCTTCATCTACACGGTATAGCCCTGAATTTTCCAATGCGCAGCTCTTTGCAAAAGAGAGATATTGGCAAGGAAAAGCTGTCTTGTACCTTTGCATTTTTCTCCCAAACGAAGGACACTAGAATGAAAATTTTAAAGCCTCCTGTTAGTGCTTCAGCTACACGGCATAGCCCTGAATTTTCTAATGCGTAGCTCTTTGCAAAAGAGAGATATTGGCAAGGAAAAGCTGTCTTGTACCTTTGCATTTTTCTCCCAAACGAAGGACACTAGAAAGAAAATTTTAAAGCCTCCTGTTAGGCCATCATCTATACGACATAGCCCTGAATTTTCCAATGCGTAGCTCTTTGCAAAAGAGAGATATTGGCAAGGAAAAGCTGTCTTGTACCTTTGCATTTTTCTCCAAAACGAAGGACACTAGAAAGAAAATTTTAAAGCCTCCTGTTAGGCCATCATCTACACGGCATAGCCCTGAATTTTCCAATGCGCAGCTCTTTGCAAAAGAGAGATATTGGCAAGGAAAAGCTGTCTTTACCTTTGCATTTTTCTCCCAAACGAAGGTCACTAGAAAGAATTTTTTAAAGCCTCCTGTTAGTGCTTCAGCTACACGGCATAGCCCTGAATTTTCTAATGCGTAGCTCTTTGCAAAAGAGAGATATTGGCAAGGAAAAGCTGTCTTGTACCTTTGCATTTTTCTCCCAAACGAAGGACACTAGAAAGAAAATTTTAAAGCCTCCTGTTAGGCCATCATCTATATGACATAGCCCTGAATTTTCCAATGCGTAGCTCTTTGCAAAAGAGAGATATTGGCAAGGAAAAGCTGTCTTGTACCTTTGCATTTTTCTCCCAAACGAAGGACACTAGAAAGAAAATTTGAAAGCCTCCTGTTAGGCCATCATCTACACGGCATAGCCCTGAATTTTCCAATGCGCAGCTCTTTGCAAAAGAGAGATATTGGCAAGGAAAAGCTGTCTTTACCTTTGCATTTTTCTCCCAAACGAAGGACACTAGAAAGATAATTTTAAAGCCTCCTGTTAGGCCATCATCTACACGACATAGCCCTGAATTTTCCAATGCGTAGCTCTTTGCAAAAGAGAGATATTGGCAAGGAAAAGCTGTCTTGTACCTTTGCATTTTTCTCCCAAACGAAGGACACTAGAATTAAAATTTTAAAGCCTCCTGTTAGTGCTTCATCTAAACGGCATAGCCCTGAATTTTCCAATGCGTAGCTCTTTGCAATAGAGAGATATTGGCAAGGAAAAGCTGTCTTGTACCTTTGCATTTTTCTCCCAAACGAAGGACACTAGAATTAAAATTTTAAAGCCTCCTGTTAGGCCATCATCTACACGACATAGCCCTGAATTTTCCAATGCGCAGCTCTTTGCAAAAGAGAGATATTGGCAAGGAAAAGCTGTCTTGTACCTTTGCATTTTTCTCCCAAACGAAGGACACTAGAAAGAAAATTTTAAAGCCTCCTGTTAGGCCATCATCTACACGACATAGCCCTGAATTTTCCAATGCGCAGCTCTTTGCAAAAGAGAGATATTGTCAAGGAAAAGCTGTCTTGTACCATTGCATTTTTCTCCCAAACGAAGGACACTAGAAAGAAAATTTTAAAGCCTCCTGTTAGGCCATCATCTACACGACATAGCCCTGAATTTTCCAATGCGCAGCTCTTTGCAAAAGAGAGATATTGGCAAGGAAAAGCTGTCTTATACCTTTGCATTTTTCTCCCAAACGAAGGTCACTAGAAAGAAAATTTTAAAGCCTCCTGTTAGGCCATCATCTACACGACATAGCCCTGAATTTTCCAATGCGCAGCTCTTTGCAAAAGAGAGATATTGGCAAGGAAAAGCTGTCTTGTACCTTTGCATTTTTCTCCCAAACGAAGGTCACTAGAAAGAAAATTTTAAAGCCTCCTGTTAGGCCATCATCTACACGACATAGCCCTGAATTTTCCAATGCGCAGCTCTTTGCAAAAGAGGGATATTGGCAAGGAAAAGCTGTCTTGTACCTTTGCATTTTTCTCCCAAACGAAGGACACTAGAAAGAAAATGTTAAAGCCTCCTGTTAGGCCATCATCTACACGACATAGCCCTGAATTTTCCAATGCGTAGCTCTTTGCAAAAGAGAGATATTGGCAAGGAAAAGCTGTCTTGTACCATTGCATTTTTCTCCCAAACGAAGGACACTAGAAAGAAAATTTTAAAGCCTCCTGTTAGTGCTTCATCTACACGGTATAGCCCTGAATTTTCCAATGCGCAGCTCTTTGCAAAAGAGAGATATTGGCAAGGAAAAGCTGTCTTGTACCTTTGCATTTTTCTCCCAAACGAAGGACACTAGAATGAAAATTTTAAAGCCTCCTGTTAGTGCTTCAGCTACACGGCATAGCCCTGAATTTTCTAATGCGTAGCTCTTTGCAAAAGAGAGATATTGGCAAGGAAAAGCTGTCTTGTACCTTTGCATTTTTCTCCCAAACGAAGGACACTAGAAAGAAAATTTTAAAGCCTCCTGTTAGGCCATCATCTATACGACATAGCCCTGAATTTTCCAATGCGTAGCTCTTTGCAAAAGAGAGATATTGGCAAGGAAAAGCTGTCTTGTACCTTTGCATTTTTCTCCCAAACGAAGGACACTAGAAAGAAAATTTTAAAGCCTACTGTTAGGCCATCATCTACTAGACATAGCCCTGAATTTTCCAATGCGTAGCTCTTTGCAAAAGAGAGATATTGGCAAGGAAAAGCTGTCTTGTACCTTGCATTTTTCTCCCAAACGAAGGACACTAGAAAGAAAATTTGAAAGCCTACTGTTAGGCCATCATCTACAAGACATAGCCCTGAATTTTCCAATGCGTAGCTCTTTGCAAAAGAGAGATATTGGCAAGGAAAAGCTGTCTTGTACCTTTGCATTTTTCTCCCAAACGAAGGACACTAGAAAGATAATTTTAAAGCCTCCTGTTAGGCCATCATCTACACGACATAGCCCTGAATTTTCCAATGCGCAGCTCTTTGCAAAAGAGAGATATTGGCAAGGAAAAGCTGTCTTGTACCTTTGCATTTTTCTCCCAAACGTAGGACACTAGAAAGAAAATTTTAAAGCCTCCTGTTAGGCCATCATCTACACGGCATAGCCCTGAATTTTCCAATGCGCAGCTCTTTGCAAAAGAGAGATATTGGCAAGGAAAAGCTGTCTTTACCTTTGCATTTTTCTCCCAAACGAAGGGCACTAGAAAGATAATTTTAAAGCCTCCTGTTAGGCCATCATCTACACGACATAGCCCTGAATTTTCCAATGCGTAGCTCTTTGCAAAAGAGAGATATTGGCAAGGAAAAGCTGTCTTGTACCTTTGCATTTTTCTCCCAAACGAAGGGCACTAGAAAGATAATTTTAAAGCCTCCTGTTAGGCCGTCATCTACACGACATAGCCCTGAATTTTCCAATGCGCAGCTCTTTGCAAAAGAGAGATATTGGCAAGGAAAAGCTGTCTTGTACCTTTGCATTTTTCTCCCAAACGAAGGACACTAGAAAGATAATTTTAAAGCCTCCTGTTAGTGCTTCATCTACACGGCATAGCCCTGAATTTTCCAATGCGTAGCTCTTTGCAATAGAGAGATATTGGCAAGGAAAAGCTGTCTTGTACCTTTGCATTTTTCTCCCAAACGAAGGACACTAGAAAGATAATTTTAAAGCCTCCTGTTAGTGCTTCCTCTACACGGCATAGCCCTGAATTTTCCAATGCGTAGCTCTTTGCAATAGAGAGATATTGGCAAGGAAAAGCTGTCTTGTACCTTTGCATTTTTCTCCCAAACGAAGGACACTAGAAAGATAATTTTAAAGCCTCCTGTTAGTGCTTCATCTACACGGCATAGCCCTGAATTTTCCAATGCGTAGCTCTTTGCAAAAGAGAGATATTGGCAAGGAAAAGCTGTCTTGTACCTTTGCATTTTTCTCCCAAACGAAGGACACTAGAAAGATAATTTTAAAGCCTCCTGTTAGGCCATCATCTACACGACATAGCCCTGAATTTTCCAATGCGCAGCTCTTTGCAAAAGAGAGATATTGGCAAGGAAAAGCTGTCTTGTACCTTTGCATTTTTCTCCCAAACGAAGGACACTAGAAAATAAGAATTTACTTACCGATAATTCTATTTCTCGGAGTCCGTAGTGGATGCTGGGGTTCCTGAAAGGACCATGGGGAATAGCGGCTCCGCAGGAGACAGGGCACAAAAGTAAAGCTTTTACAGGTCAGGTGGTGTGTACTGGCTCCTCCCCCTATGACCCTCCTCCAGACTCCAGTTAGGTACTGTGCCCGGACGAGCGTACACAATAAGGGAGGATTTTGAATCCCGGGTAAGACTCATACCAGCCACACCAATCACACCGTACAACTTGTGATCTAAACCCAGTTAACAGTATGATAACAGAGGAGCCTCTGAAAGATGGCTTCCTAAACAATAACCCGAATTAGTTAACAATAACTATGTACAAGTATTGCAGATAATCCGCACTTGGGATGGGCGCCCAGCATCCACTACGGACTCCGAGAAATAGAATTATCGGTAAGTAAATTCTTATTTTCTCTATCGTCCTAAGTGGATGCTGGGGTTCCTGAAAGGACCATGGGGATTATACCAAAGCTCCCAAACGGGCGGGAGAGTGCGGATGACTCTGCAGCACCGAATGAGAGAACTCCAGGTCCTCCTTTGCCAGGGTATCAAATTTGTAAAAATTTACAAACGTGTTCTCCCCTGACCACGTAGCTGCTCGGCAGAGTTGTAATGCCGAGACCCCTCGGGCAGCCGCCCAAGATGAGCCCACCTTCCTTGCGGAATGGGCCTTAACAGATTTAGGCTGTGGCAGGCCTGCCACAGAATGTACAAGTTGAATTTTGTTACAAATCCAACGAGCAATCGACTGCTTAGAAGCAGGTGCACCCAACTTGTTGGGTGCATACAGTATAAACAGCGAGTCAGATTTTCTGACTCCAGCCGTCCTTTAAATGTATATTTTTAAGGCTCTGACAACGTCCAACAACTTGGAGTCCTTCAAGTCGTCTGTAGCCGCAGGCACTACAATAGGCTGGTTCAGGTGAAACGCTGATACCACCTTAGGGAGAAAATGCGGACGCGTCCGCAGCTCTGCCCTATGTCGAATGGAAAATTAAATATGGGCTTTTATAAAACAAAGCCGCCAGTTCAGATACTCTCCCGGCCGAAGCCAGGGCCAGTAACATAGTCACTTTCCATGTGAGATATTTCAAATCCACATTCTTTAGTGGTTCAAACCAATTGGATTTGAGGAAATCTAAAACTACATTTAGATCCCACGGTGCCACCTTAGGCACCACAGGAGGCTGTATATGCAGTACTCCTTTGATAAAAATCTGGACCTCAGGGACTGAGGCCAATTCTTTTTGGAAGAATATTGATAGGGCCGAAATTTGAACCTTAATAGATCCCAATTTGAGACCCATAGACAATCCTGATTGCAGGAAATGTAGGAAAACGACCCAGTTGAAATTCCTCCATCGGAGCACTCCGCTGCTCGCACCACGCAACATATTTTCGCCAAATACGGCGATAATGCTTCGCGGTGACTTCCTTCCTTGCCTTTATCAAGGTAGGAATGACTTCTTCTGGAATGCCTTTTCCTTTTAGGATCTGGCATTCAAACGCCATGCCGTCAAAACGCAGCCGCGGTAAGTCTTGAAAAAGACAAGGACCCTGCTGAAGCAGGTCCCTTCTCAGAACTAGAGGCCACGGATCGTCCGTGACCATCTCTTGAAGTTCCGGGTACCAAGTCCTTCTTGGCCAATCCGGAGCCACTAGTCTTACTCCTCTTTGCCGTATAATCCTCAATACCTTTGGTATGAGAGGCAGAGGAGGAAACACATATACCGACTGGTACACCCAAGGTGTTACCAGCGCGTCCACAGCTATTGCCTGCGGATCTCTTGACCTGGCGCAATACCTGTCCAGTGTTTTGTTGAGGCGAGACGCCATCATGTCCACCATTGGTTTTACCCAACGGTTTAATAGCATGTGGAAAACTTCTGGATGAAGTCCCCACTCTCCCGGGTGAAGGTCGTGTCTGCTGAGGAAGTCTGCTTCCCAGTTGTCCACGCCCGGGATGAATACTGCTGACAGTGCTATCACGTGATTCTCCGCCCAGCGAAGGATCCTGGCAGCTTCTGCCATTGCCCTCCTGCTTCTTGTGCCGCCCTGTCTGTTTACATGGGCGACTGCCGTGATGTTGTCCGACTGGATCAACACCGGTCTTCCTTGAAGCAGAGGTTCCGCCTGGCTTAGAGCATTGTAGATTGCTCTTAGTTCCAGAATGCTTATGTGAAGAGACTTTTTCAGGCTCGACCACACTCCCTGGAAATTTCTTCCCTGTGTGACTGCTCCCCAGCCTCTCAGGCTGGCATCCGTGGTCACCAGGATCCAATCCTGCATGCCGAATCTGCGGCCCTCCAATAGATGAGCCTCCTGCAACCACCACAGAAGGGATACCCTTGTCCTCGGCGACAGGGTTATCCGCAGGTGCATCTGAAGATGCGACCCTGACCATTTGTCCAACAGATCCCTTTGCATGGAATCTGCCGAAAGGGATTGCTTCGTAAGAAGCTACCATTTTTTCCCAGGACTCTTGTGCATTGATGTACAGACACCTTTCCTGGTTTTAGGAGGTTCCTGACCAGGTCAGATAACTCCTTGGCTTTTTCTTCGGGAAGAAAAACCTTTTTCTGAACTGTGTCCAGAATCATCCCCAGGAACAGCAGACGAGTTGTCGGCATTAATTGGGATTTTGGAATATTCAGAATCCATCCGTGCTGCTTTAGCACCTCTTGAGATAGTGCTAAACCCATCTCTAGCTGTTCTCTGGACCTTGCCCTTATTAGGAGATCGTCCAAGTATGGGATAATTAATACGCCTTTTCTTCGAAGAAGAAATATTATCTCGGCCATTACCTTTGTAAAGACCCGAGGTGCCGTGGACAAACCAAACGGCAGCGTCTGAAACTGATAGTGACAGTTTTGTACAACGAACCTGAGGTACCCCTGGTGTGAGGGGTAATTGGAACGTGGAGATACGCATCCTTGATGTCCAAGGATACCATAAAGTCCCCTTCTTCCAGGTTCGCTATCACTGCTCTGAGTGACTCCATCTTGAACTTGAACTTCTTTATGTACAGGTTCAAGGACTTCAGATTTAGAATAGGCCTTACCGAGCCATCCGGCTTCGGTACCACAAAAAGAGTGGAATAATACCCCTTCCCTTGTTGTAGAAGAGGTACCTTGACTATCACCTGCTGAGAATACAGCTTGTGAATGGCTTCCAAAACCGTCTCCCTTTCTGAGGGGGACGTTGGTAAAGCAGACTTCAGGAAACGGCGAGGTGGCTCTGTCTCTAATTTCAACCTGTACCCCTGAGATATTATCTGCAGGATCCAGGGATTTACCTGCGAGTGAGCCCACTGCGCGCTGTAATTCTTGAGACGACCGCCTACCGCCCCCGAGTCCGCTTGCGAAGCCCCAGCGTCATGCTGAGGCTTTTGTAGAAGCCGGGGAGGGCTTCTGTTCCTGGGAAGGAGCTGCCTGTTGCTGTCTCTTCCCTCGTCCTCTGCCTCGTGGCAGATATGAATAGCCCTTTGCTCTCTTATTTTTAAAGGAACGAAAGGGCTGCGGTTGAAAGGTCGGTGCCTTTTTCTGTTGGGGAGTGACTTGAGGTAGAAAGGTGGATATCCCGGCCGTAGCCGTGGCCACCAAATCCGATAGACCGACCCCAAATAACTCCTCTACGCATCGCCTGTCCACTGTCGTGTCCATAAAGCTCTTCTGGCCGAAATGGACATAGCACACTTACCCGTGATGCCAGTGTGCAGATATCTCTCTGTGCATCACGCATATAAAGAAATGCATCCTTTATTTGTTCTAACGACAGTAAAATATTGTCCCTGTCTAGGGTATCAATATTTTCGATCAGGGACTCTGACCAAACTACCCCAGCACTGCACATCCAGGCAGTCGCAATAGCTGGTCGTAGTATAACACCTGCATGTGTGTATATACCTTTTTGGATATTTTCCATCCTCCTATCTGATGGATCTTTAAGTGCGGCCGTCTCAGGAGAGGGTAACGCCACTTGTTTTGATAAGCGTGTTAGCGCTTTGTCCACCCTAGGAGGTGTTTCCCAGCGCTCCCTAACCTCTGGCGGGAAAGGGTATAAAGCCAATAACTTCTTTGAAATTAGCAGTTTTTTATCGGGGCACCCCACGCTTCATCACACACGTCATTTAATTCTTCTGATTCGGTAAAAACTACTGGTAGTTTTTTCACACCCCACATAATACCCTGTTTAGTGGTACCTGTAGTATCAGCTAAATGTAACATCTCCTTTATTGCCAAAATCATATAACGTGTGGCCCTACTGGAAAATACGGTTGATTCGTCACCTTCACCACCGGAATCAGTGCCTGTGTCTGGGTCTGTGTCGACCGACTGAGGCAAGGGGCGTTTTACAGCCCCTGACGGTGTTTGAGGCGCCTGGACAGGCACTAATTGAGTGTCCGGCCGCCTCATGTCGGCAAACGACTGCTTAAGCGAGTTGACGCTATCCCGTAATTCCACAAATAAAGGCATCCATTCTGGTGTCGACCCCCTAGGAGGTGACATCCTCATATTTGGCAATTGCTCCGCCTCCACACCAATAACGTCCTCATACATGTCGACACACACGTACCGACACACAGCAGACACACAGGGAATGCTCTATACGAAGACAGGACCCACTAGCCCTTTGGGGAGACAGAGGGAGAGTCTGCCAGCACACACCAAAAAGCGCTATATATGACAGGGATAGCCTTATGATTAAGTGCTCCCTTATAGCTGCTTTTATATTAATATATTGCCATTTATTTTGCCCCCCCTCTCTGTTATACCCTGTTTCTGTAGTGCAGTGCAGGGGAGAGACCTGGGAGCCTTCCTGACCAGCGGAGCTGTGACAGAAAATGGCGCCGTGTGCTGAGGAGATAGGCCCCGCCCCTTTTTCGGCGGGCTCGTCTCCCGCTATTTAGTACATTTAGGCAGGGGTAAATATCTCCATATAGCCTCTGGGGCTATATGTGAGGTATTTTTAGCCTTTTTAAAGGTTTTCATTTGCCTCCCAGGGCGCCCCCCCCCCAGCGCCCTGCACCCTCAGTGACTGCCGTGTGAAGTGTGCTGAGAGGAAAATGGCGCACAGCTGCAGTGCTGTGCGCTACCTTAAGAAGACTGCAGGAGTCTTCAGCCGCCGATTCTGGACCTCTTCTTGCTTCAGCATCTGTGAGGGGGCCGGCGGCGTGGCTCCGGTGACCATCCAGGCTGTACCTGTGATCGTCCCTCTGGAGCTTCATGTCCAGTAGCCAAGAAGCCAATCCATCCTGCACGCAGGTGAGTTCACTTCTTCTCCCCTCTGTCCCTCGTTGCAGTGATCCTGTTGCCAGCAGGAATCACTGTAAAATAAAAAACCTAAGCTAAACTCTCTAAGCAGCTCTTTATGAGAGCCACCTAGAATTGCACCCTTCTCGGCCGGGCACAAAAATCTAACTGGAGTCTGGAGGAGGGTCATAGGGGGAGGAGCCAGTACACACCACCTGACCTGTAAAAGCTTTACTTTTGTGCCCTGTCTCCTGCGGAGCCGCTATTCCCCATGGTCCTTTCAGGAACCCCAGCATCCACTTAGGACGATAGAGAAAGATAATTTTAAAGCCTCCTGTTAGGCCATCATCTACACGACATAGCCCTGAATTTTCCAATGCGCAGCTCTTTGCAAAAGAGAGATATTGGCAAGGAAAAGCTGTCTTGTACCTTTGCATTTTTCTCCCAAACGAAGGACACTAGAAAGAAAATTTTAAAGCCTCCTGTTAGGCCATCATCTACACGGCATAGCCCTGAATTTTCCAATGCGCAGCTCTTTGCAAAAGAGAGATATTGGCAAGGAAAAGCTGTCTTGTACCTTTGCATTTTTCTCCCATACGAAGGACACTAGAAAGAAAATTTTAAAGCCTCCTGTTATTCCATCATCTACACGACATAGCCCTGAATTTTCCAATGCGCAGCTCTTTGCAAAAGAGAGATATTGGCAAGGAAAAGCTGTCTTGTACCATTGCATTTTTCTCCCAAACGAAGGACACTAGAAAGAAAATGTTAAAGCCTCCTGTTAGGCCATCATCTACACGACATAGCCCTGAATTTTCCAATGCGTAGCTCTTTGCAAAAGAGAGATATTGGCAAGGAAAAGCTGTCTTGTACCTTTGCATTTTTCTCCCAAACGAAGGACACTAGAAAGATAATTTTAAAGCCTCCTGTTAGGCCATCATCTACACGACATAGCCCTGAATTTTCCAATGCGCAGCTCTTTGCAAAAGAGAGATATTGGCAAGGAAAAGCTGTCTTGTACCTTTGCATTTTTCTCCCAAAAGAAGGACACTAGAAAGAAAATTTTAAAGCCTACTGTTAGGCCATCATCTACAAGACATAGCCCTGAATTTTCCAATGCGTAGCTCTTTGCAAAAGAGAGATATTGGCAAGGAAAAGCTGTCTTGTACCTTTGCATTTTTCTCCCAAACGAAGGACACTAGAAAGAAAATTTTAAAGCCTACTGTTAGGCCATCATCTACAAGACATAGCCCTGAATTTTCCAATGCGTAGCTCTTTGCAAAAGAGAGATATTGGCAAGGAAAAGCTGTCTTGTACCTTTGCATTTTTCTCCCAAACGAAGGACACTAGAAAGATAATTTTAAAGCCTCCTGTTAGGCCATCATCTACACGACATAGCCCTGATTTTTACAATGCGCAGCTCTTTGCAAAAGAGAGATATTGGCAAGGAAAAGCTGTCTTGTACCTTTGCATTTTTCTCCCAAACGAAGGACACTAGAAAGATAATTTTAAAGCCTCCTGTTAGGCAATCATCTACACGACATAGCCCTGAATTTTCCAATGCACAGCTCTTTGCAAAAGAGAGATATTGGCAAGGAAAAGCTGTCTTGTACCTTTGCATTTTTCTCCCAAACGAAGGACACTAGAAAGAAAATTTTAAAGCTTCCTGTTAGGCCATCATCTACACGGCATAGCCCTGAATTTTCCAATGCGCAGCTCTTTGCAAAGGAGAGATATTGGCAAGGAAAAGCTGTCTTGTACCTTTGCATTTTTCTCCCAAACGAAGGACACTAGAATGAAAATTTTAAAGCCTCCTGATAGTGCTTCATCTACACGGTATAGCCCTGAATTTTCCAATGCGCAGCTCTTTGCAAAAGAGAGATATTGGCAAGGAAAAGCTGTCTTGTACCTTTGCATTTTTCTCCCAAACGAAGGACACTAGAAAGATAATTTTAAAGCCTACTGTTAGGCCATCATCTACACGACATAGCCCTGAATTTTCCAATGCGCAGCTCTTTGCAAAAGAAAGATATTGGCAAGGAAAAGCTGTCTTGTACCTTTGCATTTTTCTCCCAAACGAAGGACACTAGAAAGAAAATTTTAAAGCCTCCTGTTAGGCCATCATCTACACGACATAGCCCTGAATTTTCCAATGCGCAGCTCTTTGCAAAAGAGAGATATTGGCAAGGAAAAGCTGTCTTGTACCTTTGCATTTTTCTCCCAAACGAAGGTCACTAGAAAGAAAATTTTAAAGCCTCCTGTTAGGCCATCATCTACACGACATAGCCCTGAATTTTCCAATGCGCAGCTCTTTGCAAAAGAGAGATATTGGCAAGGAAAAGCTGTCTTGTACCTTTGCATTTTTCTCCCAAACGAAGGACACTAGAAAGAAAATTTTTAAGCCTCCTGTTAGGCCATCATCTACACGGCATAGCCCTGAATTTTCCAATGCGCAGCTCTTTGCAAAAGAGAGATATTGGCAAGGAAAAGCTGTCTTGTACCTTTCCATTTTTCTCCCAAACGAAGGACACTAGAAAGAAAATTTTAAAGCCTCCTGTTAGTGCTTCATCTACACGGTATAGCCCTGAATTTTCCAATGCCCAGCTCTTTGCAAAAGAGAGATATTGGCAAGGAAAAGCTGTCTTGTACCTTTGCATTTTTCTCCCAAACGAAGGACACTAGAAAGAAAATTTTAAAGCCTCCTGTTAGGCCATCATCTACACGACATAGCCCTGAATTTTCCAATGCGCAGCTCTTTGCAAAAGAGAGATATTGGCAAGGAAAAGCTGTCTTGTACCTTTGCATTTTTCTCCCAAACGAAGGACACTAGAAAGATAATTTTAAAGCCTCCTGTTAGGCCATCATCTACACGACATAGCCCTGAATTTTCCAATGCGCAGCTCTTTGCAAAAGAGAGATATTGGCAAGGAAAAGCTGTCTTGTACCTTTGCATTTTTCTCCCAAACGAAGGACACTAGAAAGATAATTTTAAAGCCTCCTGTTAGGCCATCATCTACACGACATAGCCCTGAATTTTCCAATGCGCAGCTCTTTGCAAAAGAGAGATATTGGCAAGGAAAAGCTGTCTTGTACCTTTGCATTTTTCTCCCAAACGAAGGTCACTAGAAAGAAAATTTTAAAGCCTCCTGTTAGGCCATCATCTACACGACATAGCCCTGAATTTTCCAATGCGCAGCTCTTTGCAAAAGAGAGATATTGGCAAGGAAAAGTTGTCTTGTACCTTTGCATTTTTCTCCCAAACGAAGGACACTAGAAAGAAAATTTTAAAGCCTCCTGTTAGGCCATCATCTACACGACATAGCCCTGAATTTTCCAATGCGCAGCTCTTTGCAAAAGAGAGATATTGGCAAGGAAAAGCTGTCTTGTACCTTTGCATTTTTCTCCCAAACGAAGGACACTAGAAAGAAAATGTTAAAGCCTCCTGATAGGCCATCATCTACACGACATAGCCCTGAATTTTCCAATGCGCAGCTCTTTGCAAAAGAGAGATATTGGCAAGGAAAAGCTGTCTTGTACCTTTGCATTTTTCTCCCAAACGAAGGACACTAGAAAGAAAATTTTAAAGCCTCCTGTTAGGCCATCATCTACACGACATAGCCCTGAATTTTCCAATGCGCAGCTCTTTGCAAAAGAGAGATATTGGCAAGGAAAAGCTGTCTTGTACCTTTGCATTTTTCTCCCAAACGAAGGACACTAGAAAGATAATTTTAAAGCCTCCTGTTAGGCCATCATCTACACGACATAGCCCTGAATTTTCCAATGCGCAGCTCTTTGCAAAAGAGAGATATTGGCAAGGAAAAGCTGTCTTGTACCTTTGCATTTTTCTCCCAAACGAAGGACACTAGAAAGATAATTTTAAAGCCTCCTGTTAGGCCATCATCTACACGACATAGCCCTGAATTTTCCAATGCGCAGCTCTTTGCAAAAGAGAGATATTGGCAAGGAAAAGCTGTCTTGTACCTTTGCATTTTTCTCCCAAACGAAGGTCACTAGAAAGAAAATTTTAAAGCCTCCTGTTAGGCCATCATGCTTCGTGTGTCAGGAGCATGTGAGTGTCAGGTGCGTGTGTGTGTCAGGCGCTGCGTGTGTCAGGCGCTGCGTGTGTCAGGCGCTGCGTGTGTCAGGCGCTGCGTGTGTCAGGCGCTGCCTGTGCGTTAGGCGCTGCGTGTCTGTGTGTGTCAGGCGCTGCGTGTCTGTGTGTGTCAGGCGCTGCGTGTGTGTCAGGCGCTGCCTGTGCGTGTGTGCCAGGCGCTGCCTGTGCGTGTGTGTCAGGCGCCGCGTGTCTGTCAGGCGCCGCGTGTGCGTCAGGTGCCGCTTGTGCGTCAGGCGCCGCGTGTCTATGTGCGTCAGGCGCCGCGTGTCTATGTGCGTCAGGCGCCGCGTGTGAGTGTGTGCGTGTGTGTCAGGTCCGTGTGAGTGTCAGGTGCTGCGTCTGTGTGTGCGTGTGTCAGGTGCTGCGTGTGAGTGTGTGCGCGTGTGTCAGGTCCGTGTGAGTGTCAGGTGCTGTGTGTGTGTGTGTCAGGTGCTGTGTGTGTGCGTGTGTGTCAGGTGCTGTGTGTGTGTGTGTGTGTGTGTCAGGTGCTGTGTGCGTGTGCGTCCAGCGCTGCATATGCGTATGCGTGTCAGGCGTTGCATGTCTGTGTGTGTCAGGCGCTGCGTGTCTGGGGGGGGTGGCCGGACACACAGCTGAGAGGGGGGGGGGGTGGCTGGACACACAGCAGAGAGGGGAGGGTGACCGGACACACGGCAGGGAGGGGAGGGGGTAGGGGGTGGCCGAACACAGCAGGAAGAGGGGGGAGTTGACCAGAAGAAAGCACAAACACAGTCCCCCACTACCACAAATAATGCAGTTGAGTTTCCCACATTTGGGGAAATCACAGGGGTCAGCATACCCAGAATGCAATGAATGAACCTCACCCTGGGAGAACAATCTTCATGACCATGGTATCTCCTATGCAAAATAAGTATGATTTGGGATAGGGCTGGGGAGGGCCGCTGCAGCCCTTGTAGATTCTTATAAATAAAAGTTCTTCTTTTCTTGTCAAAATTAATAGCTAAGAATAGGCTGCCTGAGGCAGCCCCCTCTTAAGTGGCCTGCTACTGAAGGCACCAACTACAAACTGAGCTCCCTGTTCATGGAAGCGAGGTTATAGAGGAGGGGGCGCTGAGCATCTTGGGAACAGTCAAAAGCTTTGAGCCTGTTGGTGCCTCAGATCAAGATCCTACTCTACACCCCAATGTGAATCCTTGTGGAGTCCAGTGTACCCCACAGAAGAAATGAATGTGTCACACCCATTGGCAGCAACATTAGAATAGCTGCTGATGGGCACAATTGAGAAAGGAAGGGGGGAAAACATTTGAATCCAGCACATATATGTAATTTGAATATGTAATTTGTACCTTCCTACTTTAAAATGTAATGGATGAACCTC
Organism: Pseudophryne corroboree; assembly: GCF_028390025.1. Taxonomy (NCBI): domain Eukaryota; kingdom Metazoa; phylum Chordata; class Amphibia; order Anura; family Myobatrachidae; genus Pseudophryne; species Pseudophryne corroboree. The sequence continues at coordinate 48,085 of NW_026968616.1, forward strand.
ACCCTGTGAGAACTATCTTCATGATCAAGAGATCTCATACGCAAGAAAAGCATGTGCTGGGATAGGGCTGTGGAGGGCGGCTGCTCGGGCACACACCCGTCAAGTTAAGGAGATTCAACTGAGGAAGCACAAGGGAACTGCAGGGAGACCACATATTTTCAGATGAACATGAGAGGGCGGAAGGCTGCCTAATACTGAAGCACCCTCAAACATCAAACCATATGCAACAACTAGTACAAGCATTCCTGGGGAAAGGTCTGCAGCAGACGGATTTGCATACGGTGATGTCATCCAAGCAATGGGCATAGTTGGCTGCAACCCTCGTCTGCATATGAAAAGAGAAAATGGTCACGCAGGGCATGGCGGCCTTTGTGGGGTTGCGCTTGGATGACCCCTAGATCGCTTTATACACCCCCATCAGTGTGGGGCTCATGTTGGCCATGCCCAAGCCCCTGAAGCATTCAAGCTGATTTCTTGCAGCAGCTGGACCCAGTAACAGCTCCAGAGTTGCTCTACAAGACAAGTAAAAGGGTGTGAGCCCTGCAGCACCACCTGTAGTTTGCATACACACATATATAGGACAGCATCTCTTATATGCCCCAGGGGCAATAAAATAGTAGCCTTATCTAGGGTATCCGTCCATGCCGCTACAGCACTACACACCCAGGCCGACGCAATTGCCGGTCTGAGTAAGGTACCTGAATGTGTATAAATGGACTTCAGGGTAATCTCCTGTTTGCGGTCAGCAGACTCTTTGAGGGTAGCCGTATCCTGGGACGGGAGGGCTACCTTCTTGGATAAGCGTGTTAATGCTTTGTCCACCCAAGGGGAGGATTCCCATCGTAACCTATCCGTTGATGGGAAAGGGGAATCCTTTTGGAAATCTGCAGGAGATTCCCAAGCTTTTTCACATAACTCGTTCAGCTCGTGTGAGGGGGGAAAGGTTACCTCAGGCTTCTTTCCCTTGTACATATGTACCCTCTTGTCAGGGATAGGGGGCTCCTCTGTGATGTGCAAAACATCTTTTATTGCCATAATCATATATCAAATGTATTTTGCCAATTTTGGCTGTAACTTTGCATCATCGTAATCGACACTGGAGTCAGAATCCGTGTCGGTATCTGTGTCAACAATCTGGATAGTGGGCGCTTATGAGACCCTGACAGTCCCTGCGACATAGGATTAGGCATTGGTTGAGACCCTGACTGTCCCAAAGCTTCTGCCTTGTCTAATCTTTTGTGCAATGAGTTTACACTAGCATTTTAAACATTCCACATATCCATCCAATCAGGTGTCGGCGGAGACACCACGTTCATTTGCTCCCGCTCCTCTCTAATATAGCCTTCTTCCTCAGACATGTCGACACACGTGTACCGACACACTACACACACACAGGGAATGCTTTTTCTGAAGACAGTTTCCCCACAAGGCCCTTTGGAGAGACAGAGAGAGAGTATGCCAGCAGACAGCAAACTAGGCTGGAGAGAGACCTAAGACAAAGAAATCTGAATTATATGAAAGCCGACCAGTGGAAACACAAATTATGCAGCCAAGTTTCCCACATTTGGGGAAATCACAGGGGCAGCACACCCAGAGTGCAATGGGTGAGTCTTGCCCTGGGAGAAGCACCTTCATGATCATAGTATCTCACCTGGCAGGTAAGTAGGAGTTGGGCTAGAGCTGGGGAGGGTCGCTGCTCGGGCACCCCCCTGTCAAATGAAGGAGATCCAACTGAGGCAGCACAAGGGAACTCTCGAAAGAAGAACAAGGCTAGAGGAAGATCTGAGACAAAGAAATCTGACTTTTACCAGAGCTGACCAGAGGAAAGCACAAACACAGTCCCCCACTACCACAAATAATGCAGTCGAGTTTCCCACATTTGGGGAAATCACAGGGGTTAGCATACTCAGAATGCAATGAATGAACCTCACCCTGGGAGAACAATCTTCATGACCATGGTATCTCCTATGCAAAATAAGTATGATTTGGGATAGAGCTGGGGAGGGCCGCTGCTCAGGCACATCTCTGTCAAGTAAAGGAGATTCAACTGAGGCAGCACAAGGGAACTCTCATCTGGGGACAACAACTGCAGGGAGAACACATATTTTCAGATGAACATGGGAGGGCAGAAGGCTGCCTAATACTGAAGCACCCCCAAACAACAAACCAAATGCAACAACTAGTACAAGCATTCCTGGGGGAAGGCCTGCAGCAGATGGATTTGCATACGGTGATGTCATCCAAGCAGTGGGTCAAAGTTGGCTTCAACCCTCATCTGCATATGAAAAGAGAAAAGGGGCGTGCAGGGCATGGCGGCCTTTTGCGGCGCTTGGATGACCCCTAGTTCGCATTAAACACCTCCACCCTCCTTCGGTGTGGGGCTCATGTTGGCTATGCCCCAGCCCCTGAAGCATTCAAGCTGATTTCTTGCAGCAGCTGGGCACTGTAACAGCTCCAGAGCTGCTCTGTAAGGCAAGTAAAAGGGTGTGGGCACTGCAGCACTACCTGTAGTTCGCATTGTGCGTTGGAAGGCACAAAGTAAGCAGACAGGAGGAGAAGTCAGGATAGTGCACAAGGGTATAGAAGGGAGGGGCTCAAAAAAAAAAGAAGTGGAAACAGACAGCAAACTAGGCTGGAGAGAGACCTGAGACAAAGAGATCTGAATTATATGAAAGCAGACCAGTGGAAACACAAATTATGCAGTCAAGTGTCCCACATTTGGGGAAATCGCAGGAGCAGCACACCCAGAGTGCAATGGGTGAGCCTTGCCCTGGGAGAAGCACCTTCCTGATCATAGTATCTCACTTGGCACGTAAGTAGGAGTTGGGCTAGAGCTGGGGAGGGTCGCTGCTCGGGCACCCCCCTGTCAAGTGAAGGAGATCCAACTGAGGCAGCACAAGGGAACTCTCAAAAGAAGAACAAGGCTAGAGGAAGATCTGAGACAAAGAAATCTGACCTGTTTTTCCCAAGAGGAAACTATATTAGGAATGCAGACATATGATGGTGGCCCTGTTGGCACCACCGATAACTGACTGGGTAAATGTTTCAGTAATATCAGAGTAAGGTTGGATAAATCTGTGTCCCAGACACAGACGTAGAGAATAGATGTGATATTCATGGCTATGTTTCTTTTCCCTCAGGCCCCGCTGGGTCGCAAAAATGTTATTTTGCCCAGTTACTACACACTGATACTGACACGGATACTGATACTTATGTCGACCATAAGTTTCCTGATTAGATCCAATATTGGCAAGGAGCATTCAGTACATGATTGTGGATATTATGGACATATTAAAATCACTGAAGACCCTGCTGTTCCTGACAAAGGGGTCTATATGTATGTATATATAGATATATAATGAAAGCTGATGTAACGTTCCTCCATCTCTGTTTGAGAAAGTCTGGGCCAGCTCGACAAAATGGTTTCAAATCCCCAAAAGGATTCTGGTTGTTTATTCATTTCCCGCCGCGGACAGAATACAAATACATGTGCATGGGTGAGTAGTAGTATTCAAGAATTGGTCGAATACCTTGTCATCCGATATAGATACCCTGGAGAGATGGGATACTCCTTACGTTGTATCATATCAAGGACACTGCAGCATACTTACGTGAGACTGCAAGGGATATAGGACTCTTGAGTTCACGGGCCAATTTCATGGCAGTGTCGGATAGGAGGGCATTGTGGATTCACCAAGAGAATGCTGATGCTGACTCCAAGAAGAAAGGGAGTCTCTTCCCTATGAAGGTGAAGCCTTGTTTGGTGATATCTAATTAGCACACAGGTAAGGAATTAAGAAAATCTTTATTTAAGGGTGAAGATGTTTCTCACAAAATCGTTGCCCCAATGCATCGTTGAAATTCAAGCTGGAAAGATGATTTTAATATATCACTTGTACATTTTGTATTGCTCTTCTGGTGACAATGTAGTTTGTTTTTGTCAATTACCATTTTAATAATAGGGTAAAGAAAATTAAGTGGATTTTTGAAAGAAAACAATACTGTCAATATACTATTAAAACAAATTAAAATGGTAAAAGTTATTGTACTTTAAGTAAAAATAAAAGAGACAAAATATCAATCCCAGTTTTGGATTACTTTAATTAACAAAAAAAAATGCATATAGCAGAGGATAGTTTCAATCTGCCTACCTCTGGGTTATGGGCCCAGCATGCTTCCATTGCTGTACTCTGCTGCACATGTAAGTGCAAGAGATCCTGAAGCACTCACTCATCATGGGAAAGTACCAATGTGTTTCTTCGTTGGTTGATAGAAGAAACATCTTACAAAAACTCTCCAGATTATTGACTTTTTTAAGTTTTTCTAGGAAACGTTTTAGATGAATGCTTATTAGCATTTGTCAGTATGTACTTTTGCAAAGTGTCTCTGTGGCGCAATCAGTTAGTATGTACGGCTATTAACCAAAAGGTTAGTGGTTCAATCCCACCCAGGGACGTAATTGACCTTGTTATCAGATTTTTGTGATCTTTAAGTAGACAAGTCAAATTTCATACCCCCTGTTATTGTGTAGGGTACCTGGCCTTCTCTGATGTAATCAGAGTTAGATTTGATTCAGTGATTTTATAAAAAAAGCTAGGAAGCACAATTTAGCAGTGGGTAGCAGAGAAAAAAAATATGCTGGCAGAAAAATCCAATTGAGTGATTAAACAGCTCTTTATTTTCTGGCTTTATTTTTATGCTAACAAATTTGTTCTCTGAAAAGTGTCCACAAAGCCAAGTCTCTGATTAACACCTTTGTAAGGATGGTTTTTCACCTATTACTAAATTAAACTTGCTTCATTGGAAAGGCAGCAAGATGCATCCTCATTTCAATGTCTACTGAAATAATACAGGTTGACACCAGGAAACATTAACGCCACTGCATCCTTGCTGCTTTCTCATGTGGAAGTCTGTTTAATGTGAAAACAAGGTGATATCTAATTAGCACACAGGTAAGGAATTAAGAAAATCTTTATTTAAGGGTGAAGATGTTTCTCACAAAATCGTTGCCCCAATGCATCATTGAAATTCAAGCTGGAAAGATGATTTTAATATATCACTTGTACATTTTGTATTGCTCTTCTGGTGACAATGTAGTTTGTTTTTGTCAATTACCATTTTAATAATAGTGTAAAGAAAATTAAGTGGATTTTTGAAAGAAAACAATACTGTCAATATACTATTAAAACAAATTAAAATGGTAAAAGTTATTGTACTTTAAGTAAAAATAAAAGAGCCAAAATATCAATCCCAGTTTTGGATTACTTTAATTAACAAACAAAAAAATGCATATAGCAGAGGATAGTTTCAATCTGCCTACCTCTGGGTTATGGGCCCAGCATGCTTCCATTGCTGTACTCTGCTGCACATGTAAGTGCAAGAGATCCTGAAGCACTCACTCATCATGGGAAAGTACCAATGTGTTTCTTCGTTGGTTGATAGAAGAAACATCTTACAAAAACTCTCCAGATTATTGACTTTATTAAGTTTTTCTAGGAAACGTTTTAGATGAATGCTTATTAGCCTTTGTCAGTATGTACTTTTGCAAAGTGTCTCTGTGGCACAATCAGTTAGTGTGTACGGCTTTTAACCAAAAGGTTGGTGGTTCAATCCCACCCAGGGACGTAATTGACCTTGTCATCAGATTTTGGTGATATTTAAGTAGACAAGTCAAAATTTCAAACCCCCTCTTATTGTGTAGGGTACCTGGCCTTCTCTGATGTAATCAGAGTTAGATTTGATTCAGTGATTTTATAAAAACATCTAGGAAGCACAATTTAGCAGTGGGTTGCAGAGAAAAAGAAATATGCTTGCAAAAAAATCAAATTGCTTGATTTAACAGCTCTTAATTTTCTTGCTTAATTTTTATGCTAACAAATTTGTTCTCTGAAAAGTGTCCACAAAGCCAAGTCTCTGATTAACACCTTTGTAGGGATGGTTTTTCACCTATTACTAAATTAAACTTGCTTCATTGGAAAGGCAGCAAGATGCATCCTCATTTCAATGTCTACTGAAATAATACAGGTTGACACCAGGAAACATTAACGCCACTGCATCCTTGCTGCTTTCTCATGTGGAAGTCTGTTTAATGTGAAAACAAGGTGATATCTAATTAGCACACAGGTAAGGAATTACGAAAATCTTTATTTAAGGGTGAAGATGTTTCTCACAAAATTGTTGCCCCAATGCATCATTGAAATTCAAGCTGGAAAGATGATTTTAATATATCACTTGTACATTTTGTATTGCTCTTCTGGTGACAATGTAGTTTTTTTTGTCAATTACCATTTTAATAACAGGGTAAAGAAAATTAAGTGGATTTTTGAAAGAAAACTATACTGTCAATATACTATTAAAACAAATTAAAATGGTAAAAGTTATTGTACTTTAAGTAAAAATAAAAGAGCAAAAATATCAATCCCAGTTTTGATTACTTAAATTAACAAAAAAAATGCATATAGCAAAGGATAGTTTCAATCTGCCTACCTCTGGGTTATGGGTCCAGCATGCTTCCATTGCAGTACTCTGCTGCACATGTAAGTGCAAGAGATCCTGAAGCACTCACTCATCATGGGAAAGTACCAATGTGTTTATTCGTTGGTTGATGGAAGAAACATCTTACAAAAACTCTCCAGATTATTGATTTTTTTATGTTTTTCTAGGAAACGTTCTAGATGTATGCTTATTAACCTTTGTCAGTATGCACTTTTTGCAAAGTGTCTCTGTGGCGCAATCGGTTAGTGTGTTCGGCTATTAACCGAAAGGTTGGTGGTTCAATCCCACCCAGGGACGTAATTAAACTTGTGATCAGATTTTGGTGATATTTAAGTAGACAAGTCAAAATTTCAAACCCCCTCTTATGGTGTAGGGTACATGGCCTTCTCTGATGTAATCAGAGTTAGATTTGATTCAGTGATTTTATAAAAAAACAGCTAGGAAGCACAATTTAGCAGTGGGTTGCAGAGAAAAAAAATATGCTGGCAGAAAAATCCAATCGAGTGATTAAACAGCTCTTCATTTTCTGGCTTTATTTTTATGCTAACAAATTTGTTCTCTGAAAAGTGTCCACAAAGCCAAGTCTCTGATTAACACCTTTGTAAGGATGGTTTTTCACCTATTACTAAATTAAACTTGCTTAATTGGAAAGGCAGCAAGATGCATCCTCATTTCAATGTCTACTGAAATAATACAAGTTGACACCAGGAAACATTAACGCCACTGCATCCTTGCTGCTTTCTCATGTGGAAGTTTGTTTAATATGAAAACAAGGTGATATCTAATTAGCACACAGGTAAGGAATTAAGAAAATCTTTATTTAAGGGTGAAGATGTTTCTCACAAAATCGTTGCCCCAATGCATCATTGAAATTCAAGCTGGAAATATGATTTTAATATATCACTTGTACATTTTGTATTGCTCTTCTGGTGACAATGTAGTTTGTTTTTGTCAATTACCATTTTAATAATAGGGTAAAGAAAATGAAGTGGATTTTTGAAAGAAACCAATACTGTCAATATACTATTAAAACAAATTAAAATGGTAAAAGTTGTTGTACTTTAAGTAAAAATAAAAGAGCCAAAATATCAATCCCAGTTTTGGATTTCTTTAATTAACAAAAAAAATGCATATAGCAGAAGATAGTTTCAATCTGCCTACCTCTGGGTTATGGGCCCAGCATGCTTCCATTGCTGTACTCTGCTGCACATGTAAGTGCAAGAGATCCTGAAGCACTCACTCATCATGGGAAAGTACCAATGTGTTTCTTCGTTGGTTGATGGAAGAAACATCTTACAAAAACTCTCCAGATTATTGACTTTTTAAAGTTTTTCTAGGAAACGTTTTAGATGAATGCTTATTAGCCTTTGTCAGTATATACTTTTACAAAGTGTCTCTGTGGCGCAATCAGTTAGTATGTACGGCTATTAACCAAAAGGTTGGTGGTTCAATCCCACCCAGGTACCTAATTGACCTTGTTATCAGATTTTGGTGATCTTTAAGTAGACAAGTCAAAATTTCAAACCCCCTGTTATGGTGTAGGGTACCTGGCCTTCTCTGATGTAATCAGAGTTAGATTTGATTCAGTGATTTTATAAAAACAGCTAGGAAGCACAATTTAGCAGTGGTTTGCAGAGAAAAAAAATATGCAGGCAGAAAAATCCAATTGAGTGATTAAACAGCTCTTTATTTTCTGGCTTTATTTTTATGCTAACAAATTTGTTCTCTGAAAAGTGTCCACAAAGCCAAGTCTCTGATTAACACCTTTGTAAGGATGGTTTTTCACCTATTACTAAATTAAACTTGCTTCATTGGAAAGGCAGCAAGATGCATCCTCATTTCAATGTCTACTGAAATAATACAGGTTGACACCAGGAAACATTAACGCCACTGCATCCTTGCTGCTTTCTCATGTGGAAGTCTGTTTAATGTGAAAACAAGGTGATATCTAATTAGCACACAGGTAAGGAATTAAGAAAATCTTTATTAAAGGGTGAAGATGTTTCTCACAAAATCGTTGCCCCAATGCATCATTGAAATTCAAGCTGGAAAGATGATTTTAATATATCACTTGTACATTTTGTATTGCTCTTCTGGTGACAATGTAGTTTGTTTTTGTCAATTACCATTTTAATAATAGGGTAAAGAAAATTAAGTGGATTTTTGAAAGAAAACAATACTGTCAATATACTATTAAAACAAATTAAAATGGTAAAAGTTATTGTACTTTAAGTAAAAATAAAAGAGCCAAAATATCAATCCCAGTTTTGGATTACTTTAATTAACAAACAAAAAAATGCATATAGCAGAGGATAGTTTCAATCTGCCTACCTCTGGGTTATAGGCCCAGCATGCTTCCATTGCTGTACTCTGCTGCACATGTAAGTGCAAGAGATCCTGAAGCACTCACTCATCATGGGAAAGTACCAATGTGTTTCTTCGTTGGTTGATAGAAGAAACATCTTACAAAAACTCTCCAGATTATTGACTTTTTTAAGTTTTTCTAGGAATCGTTTTAGATGAATGCTTATTAGCAATTGTCAGTATGGACTTTTGCAAAGTGTCTCTGTGGCGCAATCAGTTAGTGTGTACGGCTATTAACCAAAAGGTTGGTGGTTCAATCCCACCCAGGGACGTAATTGACCTTGTTATCAGATTTTGGTGATCTTTAAGTAGACAAGTCAAATTTCATACCCCCTGTTATGGTGTAGGGTACCTGGCCTTCTCTGATGTAATCAGAGTTAGATTTGATTCAGTGATTTTATAAAAACATCTAGGAAGCACAATTTAGCAGTGGGTTGCAGAGAAAAAGAAATATGCTGGCAAAAAAATCAAATTGCGTGATTAAACAGCTCTTCATTTTCTGGCTTTATTTTTATGCTAACAAATTTGTTCTCTGAAAAGTGTCCACAAAGCCAAGTCTCTGATTAACACCTTTGTAGGGATGGTTTTTCACCTATTACTAAATTAAACTTGCTTCATTGGAAAGGCAGCAAGATGTATCCTCATTTCAATGTCTACTGAAATAATACAGGTTGACACCAGGAAACATTAACGCCACTGCATCCTTGCTGCTTTCTCATGTGGAAGTCTGTTTAATGTGAAAACAAGGTGATATCTAATTAGCACACAGGTAAGGAATTAAGAAAATCTTTATTTAAGGGTGAAGATGTTTCTCACAAAATTGTTGACCCAATGCATCATTGAAATTCAAGCTGGAAAAATGATTTTAATATATCACTTGTACATTTTGTATTGCTCTTCTGGTGACAATGTAGTTTGTTTTTGTCAATTACCATTTTAATAATAGGGTACAGAAAATGAAGTGGATTTTTGAAAGAAAACAATACTGTCGATATTCTATTAAAACAAATTAAAATGGTAAAAGTTATTGTACTTTAAGTAAAAATAAAAGAGACAAAATATCAATCCCAGTTTTGGATTACTTTAATTAACAAAAAAAAATGCATATAGCAGAGGATAGTTTCAATCTGCCTACCTCTGGGTTATGGGCCCAGCATGCTTCCATTGCAGTACTCTGCTGCACATGTAAGTGCAAGAGATCCTGAAGCACTCACTCATCATGGGAAAGTACCAATGTGTTTCTTCGTTGGTTGATGGAAGAAACATCTTACAAAAACTCTCCAGATTATTGACTTTTTAAAGTTTTTCTAGGAAACGTTTTAGATGAATGCTTATTAGCCTTTGTCAGTATGAACTTTTGCAAAGTGTCTCTGTGGCGCAATCAGTTAGTATGTACGGCTATTAACCATAAGGTTGGTGGTTCAATCCCACCCAGGGACCTAATTGACCTTGTTATCAGATTTTGGTGATCTTTAAGTAGACAAGTCAAAATTTCAAACCCCCTGTTATGGTGTAGGGTACCTGGCCTTCTCTGATGTAATCAGAGTTAGATTTGATTCAGTGATTTTATAAAAACAGCTAGGAAGCACAATTTAGCAGTGGGTTGCAGAGAAAAAAAATATGCTGGCAGAAAAATCCAATTGAGTGATTAAACAGCTCTTCATTTTCTGGCTTTATTTTTATGCTAACAAATTTGTTCTCTGAAAAGTGTCCACAAAGCCAAGTCTCTGATTAACACCTTTGTAAGGATGGTTTTTCACCTATTACTAAATTAAACTTGCTTCATTGGAAAGGCAGCAAGATGCATCCTCATTTCAATGGTAAGTCAACCTTCTTGCCCTATGTTCCCTGTCAACGGATGAAGACGCATCATTATCTACCGCAGTCATTTTGGCCCAATAGATATGCAAGAAGTTTAGATTCCCCTTTCTTTGCAGGTAGAGGAAGGAAAAGGAAGAGGTCTGTAGCCTCTTCAAGATTGCAGGACCAGAGATTGTCCTCTGCTTCTGCCAAATCCACTGCATGACACTGGGGCTTTCTTGCAGGAGCCCACACCAGTGGGGGCACGTCTAAAACTCTTCAGTCAGTTCTGGATTCATTCGGACCTGGACTCGTGGGTTTTACAAATAGTGTCCCAAGGGTACAAACTGGGGTTTCAAGACGTTCCCCCTCACCGATTGTTCAAATTGGCCTTAGTCAGCAGGGAGAAGGTTTTTATTCAAGCCTCTTCGTGGTCCCGAAGCCGGACGGCTCAGTCAGACCAATCTTAAATCTGAAATCCCTCAATTTCTTCCTAAAGAAATTCAATTTCAAGATGGAATTTTCTCAGGGCAGTGATCTCCAGTCCGGAGGACGGAGATTTCATGGTTTTGGTAGACATAAAGGATGCCTACTTACATGTTCCCATTTAGCCACTGCCTCAAGCTACCTAAGGTTTGCAATTCAGGATTGTCATGACCAATTTCAGACATTGCCGTTTGGTCTGTCCACGGCTCCGAGGATTTTCACCAGGGTGATGGTGGAAATTATGGTTCTCCTTCGCAAGCAAGGAGTCACAATTATCCCGTACTTGGATGATCTCCTGATAAAGGCGAGATCCAGGGACCAGTTGGTGCAAAACATTGCACTCTCCCTGACAGTTCTTCAACAACATGGTTGGCTCCTAAACTTGCCAAAATCGCAGTTGGTCCCAATGACGCGGTTGTTGTTTTTGGGAGTCATACTGTTAGGCGCCGGGGTCCGCTTGATGGTCTGCGCGGCCCGGCGCCTAGCAACTAGAGACGCCGTGCACGTACAGCCGCCGGCTCCCTAGCAACGCTAGACGCCGGGTGCGCTGAGCCGCACGGACCCTAGCAACGGGGACGCCACTGGCGGACCGCGTTCCCCGTTGCTAGGCTTTAGGAAATTAAGATATTCACCTGCTCTCTGGCCGTGCAGCAAGGCAGCTGCACGGCATTTATTCTAATCAGCCTTTAGCAGCTGATTGGAGGACTCCTTGTTAAATACACTCCCAGGGCTTCTCACAGATGCCGGTAATAGCTTCCTGCATGCTGCCTTTGTTTGCTGAGAGTCTGTTTCCAGTCCTGCTGTATCCGGTCATTCCAGTCCGCAGAAGTCCGGTATTCGGGAGTTGTCATCTCATCCCAAGAGGTCGTTTGGTTCCCTGGAGTCCTGACTGATCACCATTTTATATCCAGTGGTGTTCGTGAGTTGCGGCTCTGCCGTGTGTTGCGGCTCAGCCGCTTTACCTTTTATATTTTGTGTTTGGAGCATTTGCGGAGGGTTCCGCTTCCACAAGTCCTCTCTGGTACTTGGCGGTGCCGGGTAGGAGAATTGGACAAGTGGATATTTTGGTTGTCCTTTTTCCTGGCGGTTTCTCCGCACATATTATAGTTTTGAGTTTGCTTAGCCCCTGGCCTGGTTGTTTAGTTAGAGGGCCTCTTGTTATCACCCTGTCTCAGGTTTCCCTTTGTCTCTCATTAAGACCGGGGGGCATCGAAGTTGGGCAGACATAATCCGCCCTTCAAACGCGGCTGCCAAGGGCTCAAGAAACCATAGTCTCGCAGGGGATTTCTGACAACATGGGTGAGACAACAGAGTTAGGGCGCCAGGGGCTATTTTCCTGTCCTGCTCCCTTCCCCAGCATTCCGTTCCAGTGCTCCAGTCCTTGCCATAAGATCTTCTCTGACCAGAGTGCTGGAATCATAACATTATTACCGGCCATACCAAAACTTAAAATTAAACGGGGTTTAATTTTTTCTCATTCAGTTTTGTGAGAGTTTATCGGCCTCATGAATCCAACAGGTTTAGGGCCAAATCCTGGTCAGCTCTTAGTCAGCCAGATTCAAGAACTTACTCAGATGGTTCAGGATCTTTTTCTTCGGGTGAAGTCGCAGGAAGATCTTTTGCGAGCTTCCCCAAGGGTAGTCCCTGAACCAAAGATGCATTTGCCTGACCGTTTTTCTGGTGATAGAAAAGAGTTTTTTAATTTTAAAGAATCCTGTAAACTTTATTTTCGTTTAAGACCGACTTCCTCGGGTACTGAATCTCAGCGGGTCGGGTTTATTATTTCTTTGCTCCAGGGGGATCCTCAGACCTGGGCATTTGGTTTAAGAGCAGAGGATCCGGCATTGTTGTCAATTGACGCTTTTTTTGAGTCTTTAGGGCTCTTGTATGATGACCCTGATAGAGAGGCGTCCGCTGAAAGTCAGTTGCGCGCTCTCAGACAGGGTAGAAATCCTGCAGAGGTTTATTGTACGGAGTTTCGCCGTTGGTCGAACGACTGTGGCTGGAATGACCCAGCCCTGCGCAGTCAGTTTCGCCTCGGCTTATCAGAGTCTATAAAAGACAGTCTCCTTCAGTACCCCGCTCCTGAGACTCTCGATAAACTCATGGAGCTTTCTATTAAGATTGATCGTCGTCTCAGAGAGCGGAGGGCTGAAAAAGGAGCACCTGTAAGGTCAAGTCCGTGTGTATATTCCATTCCTGAAGACGTAGAGGAGACCATGCAGATGGGTCTCTCCCGGCTGTCTCCTGAAGAAAGAGCCAGAAGGCAAAATTCTGGTCTTTGTCTGTACTGTGGGGGTAAGGGACATTTTGCTCGTAATTGTCCAAACAAGTCGGGAAACGCTTTGACCAGGTGAATTGTGAGGGGGTTCACCTAGGTCTGCAGCTTATCTCCTCGAATAACTCCCTTTTAGTCCCAGTTAAAGTTTCCTTTGGCAGCCTCAGTTCTTTGGTGTCGGCTTTTGTTGACAGTGGAGCTGCAGGAAACTTTATGGATTTAACTTGGGCTAAGGCCTTAGGCATTCCTCAGTTACCTTTGGGTAGGTGTGTCACCATGCATGGCTTAGATGGGAGTCCGCTGTCTAATGGGATTATTTCTCTCCGTACACCCCCTGTACTACTTACAGTAGGAGCTCTACATTCCGAGAAAATCGAGTTCTTTCTTACACATTGCCCAGCAGTTCCAGTTGTTCTGGGTCACCCTTGGCTGGCCTTTCATAATCCCACCATTGATTGGCGGTCGGGGGAGATTTCACATTGGGGTACTTTTTGTGATAAGGAATGTATCACGTTTCCAGTCAGAGTAGCAGCTATCATTCCAGAACTCATTCCGGTGGAATACCAGGAGTTTGCTGATGTTTTCTCCAAAGGCAATGCGGACATTCTGCCTCCCCATCGGCCTTATGATTGTGCTATTGAGTTAATTTCTGGTGCCGCATTGCCAAAGGGAAGATTATATGCATTATCCGGGCCAGAAACTGCGGCTATGAATGATTATGTAAAGGAGAGCCTTGAGAAAGGATTTATTAGACCATCAAAATCTCCTTTAAGTGCAGGCTTCTTCTTTGTGGAGAAAAAGGATGGCTCGCTTAGACCTTGCATTGATTTTAGAGCCCTGAATAAGATCTCAGTTAAAAACACCTATCCTTTGCCGTTGATTTCTGTACTCTTTGATCAGTTACGTTCTGCTGTGATTTTTTCTAAAATTGACCTTAGAGGAGCGTACAACCTCATCCGAATTAAATCTGGAGATGAGTGGAAAACGGCCTTCAGTACTCAGTCGGGTCACTACGAATACCTGGTGATGCCGTTCGGCCTGTCCAATGCTCCGGCAGTTTTTCAAGACCTCATTAACGATGTGCTCCGTGACTTCCTAGGGAAATTCGTGGTCGTTTACTTAGACGACATCCTGATTTTTTCTAAATCAATGGAACAACATGTTACCCAGGTGCGTCTGGTTCTTCAAAATTTATGTGAGAATCATTTATATGCCAAGCTGGAGAAGTGTGAGTTTCATGTCACGGAAGTATCTTTTTTAGGGTACATAATTTTCCATGGAACCAAAGAAACTCCAGGCCATCCTTAGTTGGGCGCAACCCACCAATTTAAAAGCAATTAAGCGTTTTTTAGGGTTTGCGAATTATTATAGAAGGTTCATTCATTCTTTTTCTGACCTGGTTGCTCCCATTGTAGCTCTGACAAAGAAAGGAGCGGATCCTACCAACTGGTCGCGTGAAGCTGAGTTGTCCTTTCGGGCCTTGAAACAAGCCTTTGTCTCGGCTCCAGTCCTCAGACATCCTAATCCGGAATTGCCCTTTGTGGTGGAGGTTGATGCCTCGGAGGTTGGAGTGGGGGCTATCCTTTCTCAAAAGGATCCGGAGTCTCTGGAGTTACATCCTTGTGCCTTTATGTCCAGGAAATTCTCCTCCGCTGAATCCAACTATGACGTTGGTAATCGGGAGTTACTGGCGGTAAAATGGGCTTTCGAGGAGTGGAGGCATTGGCTGGAGGGAGCAAAACATACTATTTCGGTATTGACTGACCATAAGAACCTGCAATAGATTGAATCGGCTAAGCGGCTTAATGCCCGGCAGGCACGTTGGGCATTATTTTTTTTACGCGTTTCAAATTTATAATCACTTTCAGGCCTGGTTCCAAGAATACTAAGGCTGATGCCCTGTCACATAGCTTTCTTCCGGTTCACAATAACAATCCTGTTACCCCCATACTTCCATCTTCGGTCATCTGGGCGGGCCTCACACAAGATTTATTTACCCAGTTAAAACAGCTTCAACACCAAGCTCCTAGAATTACTCCTGCTGGTCGTCTTTACGTCCCTGAGTTTTTGAGAGTTACTGTTTTAACGGAATTCCATGATAACAAAGTTTCAGGGCATCCAGGAGTCTCTAAGACATTGGAGTTAGTCTCTCGCTCAGTATGGTGGCCTGGTCTTTCTAAAGACGTCAAGGAATTTGTTTATTCATGTCAGGTTTGTGCACAGCATAAGGTTCCCCGTTCCTTGCCCATCGGGCAACTTATGCCCTTAAATGTTCCTCTCAGGCCATGGTCTCATATTTCCATGGATTTTGTGGTTGACCTTCCCCTTTCAGCCGGATTCCGAGTCATATGGGTGGTAGTGGACCGTTTTAGTAAAATGGCTCATTTTATTGCTCTTCCCCGATTGCCTTCTGCCCAAGGGTTGGCAGTTTTGTTTCTCCGCCATGTATTCAGGCTTCATGGGTTGCCTACTGATATTGTTTCTGATCGGGGTCCACAATTCATCGCACAATTCTGGAAATGTTTTTGTGCCTCATTGAAGATGAAATTGTCGTTAACATCCGGTTACCACCCACAATCCAACGGGCAAACCGAACGAGTTAACCAATCATTGAAACAATATTTGCGCTTGTATTCAGCCAAACTCCAGAATGATTGGTCCGAGTTTCTTCCGTTGGCTGAATTTGCTTACAATAATTCTTGTCATTCCTCCACTAAAGAGTCTCCATTCTTTTCAGTTTTTGGTTTTCACCCCAGAGCTAATTCTTTTTTTCATCATTCCTCAGTCTCCTCGCTTACCTTAACCTCCCATCTCAGAGCCATTTGGAAAAAGGTGCACCTTGCTCTCAGAAAAGCGGCCTTTCGAGAGAAGAAATTTTCTGACAGGCTCCGACGTCCTTGCACTTTTAAGGTGGGAGATAGGGTGTGGTTGTCGACTCGCAACATCAGGCTTCGACAATCCTCAGCTAGACTGGGACCCAAATTTATTTGGCCATTTCTTATTATTAAAAGAGTCAACCCAGTTGCCTTTCGGTTACGTTTACCAAGATCTCTCAGGATTGGAAATACGTTTCATTGTTCCCTGTTGAAACAATACGTTTCTTCCAGTAGATTTCCTCGGAAGATCTCTCAGGGTAGATCTCCAGTGGATGTACAGGGACAACAGGAGTTCTTGGTAGAGAAGGTTCTCGATTCCAAATTGTCCCGGGATCGGCTGTATTTTCTGGTTCACTGGAAAGGCTATGGTCCGGAGGAAAGGTCTTGGGTCCTGGATAAGGATCTTCATGCCCCGAGGCTCAAGAGGGCATTTTTTCGGGAATTTCCTCAGAAACCTGGCTTTAGGGGTTCCTTGACCCCTCCTCAAGGGGGGGGTACTGTTAGGCGCCGGGGTCCGCTTGATGGTCTGCGCGGCCCGGCGCCTAGCAACTAGAGATGCCGTGCACGTACAGCCGCCGGCTCCCTAGCAACGCTAGACGCCGGGCGCGCTGAGCCGCACGGACCCTAGCAACGGGGACGCCACTGGTGGACCGCGTTCCCCGTTGCTAGGTTTTAGGAAATTAAGATATTCACCTGCTCTCTGGCCGTGCAGCAAGGCAGCTGCACAGCATTTATTCTAATCAGCCTTTAGCAGCTGATTGGAGGACTCCTTGTTAAATACACTCCCAGGGCTTCTCACAGATGCCGGTAATAGCTTCCTGCATGCTGCCTTTGTTTGCTGAGAGTCTGTTTCCAGTCCTGCTGTATCCGGTCATTCCAGTCCGCAGAAGTCCGGTATTCGGGAGTTGTCATCTCATCCCAAGAGGTCGTTTGGTTCCCTGGAGTCCTGACTGATCACCGTTTTATATCCAGTGGTGTTCGTGAGTTGCGGCTCTGCCGTGTGTTGCGGCTCAGCCGCTTTACCTTTTATATTTTGTGTTTGGAGCATTTGCGGAGGGTTCCGCTTCCACAAGTCCTCTCTGGTACTCGGCGGTGCCGGGTAGGAGAATTGGACAAGTGGATATTTTGGTTGTCCTTTTTCCTGGCGGTTTCTCCGCACATATTATAGTTTTGAGTTTGCTTAGCCCCTGGCCTGGTTGTTTAGTTAGAGGGCCTCTTGTTATCACCCTGTCTCGGGTTTCCCTTTGTCTCTCATTAAGACCGGGGGGCATCGAAGTTGGGCAGACATAATCCGCCCTTCAAACGCGGCTGCCAAGGGCTCAAGAAACCATAGTCTCGCAGGGGATTTCTGACAACACGGGTGAGACAACAGAGTTAGGGCGCCAGGGGCTATTTTCCTGTCCTGCTCCCTTCCCCAGCATTCCGTTCCAGTGCACCGGTCCTTGCCATAAGATCTTCTCTGACCAGAGTGCTGGAATCATAACACATACTGGACACAGAAGAGGTTTTCTTCCAGTGGAAAGGCTATGGAGATCCAGAGTCTGGTCAAACAAATTCTGAAACCAGCAAGAGTGTTAATCCATCAATGCATTCAGTTGCTGGGGAAGATGGTTGTGGCCTACGAGACCATTCAGTTTGGCAGGTTCCATGCCAGAGTGTTCCAGTGGGACCTGTTGGACAATTGGTCCGGATCCCACCTACACATGCACCGGAGGATAATCCTGTCTTCCAAGACCAGAATCTCACTCCATTGGTGGCTGCACAGTTCTCACCTCCTAGAGGGGCGATGGTTCGGGATCCAGGACTGGATCCTAGGGACCACAGATGCAACCCTCCGAGGCTGGGGAGCAGTCACACAGGGGGAAAACGTCCAAGGAAGATGGTCAAGTCAGGAAAGTTGTCTCCACATAAATGTTCTGGAGTTAAGGGCCATTTAATAACTGCAGACACAGTACACACTGGGACGAGTGCCCAGCATCCTCAACAGACTAAGAGAAAAGGATTTACCGGTAGGTATTAAAATCCTAGTTTCTCTAACGTCCTAGAGGATGCTGGGGACTCCGTAAGGACCATGGGGATAGTCGGGCTCCACAGAGTTCATGATCTTCACTGAGGTAGCGCACAGCACTGCAGCTGTGCGCCATTGCTCCCATACACCTCACATACTCCGGTCACTGTAAGGGTGCAGGGCGCAGGGGGGGCGCCCTGGGCAGCAATATAAACCTCTTTTTAGCAAAAATATAACATATATACAGCTGGGCACTGTATATATGTATGAGCCCCCACCAATTTTACAGTTTAAGCGGGACAGAAGCCCGCCGCCGAGGGGGCGGGGCTTCTCCCTCAGCACTCACCAGCGCCATTTTTTCTCCACAGCACCGCTGAGAGGAAGCTCCCCGGACTCTCCGCTGCTTATACCACGGTAGAGAAGAGGGTTGAAAAGAGAGGGGGGCACATAATTCGGCGCAAATTACATACAGCAGCGCTACTGGACAAACATTAAGTTACTGTGTTATTCCTGGGTTATATAGCGCTGGGGAGTGTGCTGGCATACTCTCTCTCTGTCTCTCCAAAGGGCCTTGTGGGGAAACTGTCTTCAGAAAAAGTATTCCCTGTGTGTGTGGTGTGTCGGTACACGTGTGTCGACATGTCTGAGGAAGAAGGCTATATTAGAGAGGAGCGGGAGCAAATGAATGTGGTGTCTCCGCTGACACCTGATTGGATGGATATGTGGAATGTTTTAAATGCTAGTGTAAACTCATTGTACAAAAGATTAGACAAGGCTGAAGCTTTGGGACAGTCAGGGACTCAACCCATGCCTGATCCTATGTTGCAGGGACTGTCAGGGTCTCATAAGCGCCCACTATCCCAGATTGTTGACACAGATACCGACACGGATTCTGACTCCAGTGTCGATTACGATGATGCAAAGTTACAGCCAAAATTGGCAAAATCCATTCGATATATGATTATGGCAATAAAAGATGTTTTGCACATCACAGAGGAACCCCCTGTCCCTGACAAGAGGGTACATATGTACAAGGGAAAGTAACCTTTGAGGGGGTCACACGAGCTGAACGAGTTATGTGAAAAAGCTTGGGAATCTCCAGATAAAAGACTGCAGATTTCCAAAAGGATTCTTATGGCGTATCCTTTTCCATCAACGGATAGGTTACGATGGAAATCCTCCCGTAGGATGGACAAAGCATTAACACGCACAGCTACAGTTGGAAAATCAAATTTTTTACCTTATGTTCCCTCACAGCATAAGAAAGCTCCGCATTATCAAATGCAGTCCTTTCGGTCACAAAGAAACAAGAAAGTGCGAGGTGCGTCCTTTCTTGCCAGAGGTAGGGGCAGAGGAATAAAGCTGCACAACACAGCTAGTTCCCAGGAACAGAAGTCCTCCCCGGCCTCTACAAAATCTACCTCATGACGCTGGGGCTCCACTGGCAGAGTCCGGCCCATGTGATGTCATGCAGCTGCTCTGACCACGCCTCCTGTTTCTCCGTTGCCGACCCCATTTTGAAACCGTGCCCCCGCACCGCTCCATCTCCGACTTGGAAATGGAGTGTTGTTGACCCCCCTCCCCCCCCCCCTTCACCGATTCACAGGCAGAGGTGATCGCATTATCTGCGGGGTGCCGCAGAAAATGCAGGCGGATGCGTATGCTCTTAGCAGTTTTTGCAGTTGGATTGCGATCCAACCTGAATCAGGCCCCATTACCTATCACAATGCACTGCGGGTAGTACAAAATGGGGTTAATATAGGAGAAAAAACCCCAGAGCTGTGCTCCTTAACTGTCCCTGGTGGCTAGTGGAGCGGCTGCCCAGTAATCAGTGTCCACGCCAGTGCGCACACGGCCCGCCCCCATCAGCGGCCTCGTGATCCCGGAGGGCGGTGTGTGTGTGACTGACCTTAGGAAGAAACCGGAGCCTCCGCTGCAGTGACCCAGCAACCGGGGCACGGGAGTATACTGCGCCACTGGGAGTGATGGAGCTGCAGTAAAGAGGTCTATTAGACCTAGCCTGCTGCAGCCCTTGTAGATTCTTATAAAAAAAGTTCTTCTTTTCTTGCCAAAATTAATAGCTAAGAATAGGCTGCCTGAGGAAGCCCCCTGTTAAGTGGCCTGCTACTGAAGGCACCAACTACAAACTGAGCTCCCTGTTCATGGAAGCGAGGTTATAGAGGAGGGGGCGCTGAGCATCTTGGGAACAGTCAAAAGCTTTGAGCCTGTTGGTGCCTCAGATCAAGATCCTACTCTGGTGTACATATACAATGTGAATCCTTGTGGAGTCCAGTGTACCCCACAGAAGAAATGAATGCGTCACACCCATTGGCAGCAACATTAGAATAGCTGCTGATGGGCACAATTGAGAAAGGAAGGGGGGAAAACATTTGAATCCAGCACATATATGTAATTTGAATATGTAATTTGTACCTTCCTACTTTAAAATGTAATGGATGAACCTCACCCTGTGAGAACTATCTTCATGATCAAGAGATCTCATATGCAAGATAAGTATGTGTTGGGATAGGGCTGTGGAGGGCGGCTGCTCGGGCACACCCCTGTCAAGTTAAGGAGATTCAACTGAGGAAGCACAAGGGAACTCTCATCTGGGAACAACAACTGCAGGGAGAACACATTTTCAGACGAATGTGGGAGGGCAGAAGGCTGCCTAATACTGAAGCACCCCCAAACAACAAACCAAATGCAACAACTACTGCAAGCATTCCTGGGGGAAGGCCTGCAGCAGATGGATTTGCATATAGTGATGTCATCCAAGCAGTGGGCATAGTTGGCTGCAACCCTCGTCTGCATATGAAAAGAGAAAAGGGTCACGCAGGGCATGGCGGCCTTTGTGGGGTTGCGCTTGGATGACCCCTAAATCGCTTTATACACCCCCACCCCCCATCAGTGTGGGCTCATGTTGGCCATGCCCCAGCCCCTGAAGCATTCAAGCTGATTTCTTGCAGCAGCTGGACCCAGAAACAGCTCCAGAGTTGCTCTAAAAGACAAGTAAAAGGGTATGAGCCCTGCAGCACCACCTGTAGTTTGCATACACACATATATAGGACAGCATCTCTTATATGCCCCAGGGTCAATAAAATAGTATCCTTATCTAGGGTATCCATCCCCACAGATAAGGTATCCGTCCATGCCGCTACAGCACTACACACCCAGGCCGACGCAATTGCCGGTCTGAGTAAGGTACCTGAATGTGTATAAATGGACTTCAGGGTAATCTCCTGTTTGCGGTCAGCAGACTCTTTGAGGGTAGCCGTATACTGGGACGGGAGGGCTACCTTCTTGGATAAGCGTGTTAATGCTTTGTCCACCCTAGGGGAGGATTCCCATCGTAACCTATCCATTGATGGGAAAGGATACGCCATAAGAATCCTTTTGGAAATCTGCAGTCTTTTATCTGGAGATTCCCAAGCTTTTTCACATAACTCGTTCAGCTCGTGTGACCCCCTCAAAGGTTACCTCAGGCTTTTTCACCTTGTACATATGTACCCTCTTGTCAGGGACAGGGGGTTCCTCTCTGATGTGCAAAACATCTTTTATTGCCATAATCATATATCGAATGGATTTTGCCAATTTTGGCTGTAACTTTGCATCATCGTAATCGACACTGGAGTCAGAGTCCGTGTCTGTATCTGTGTCAACAATCTGGGATAGTGGGCGCTTATGAGACCCTGACAGTCCCTGCAACATAGGATCAGGCATGGGTTGAGACCCTGACTGTCCCAAAGCTTCAGCCTTGTCTAATCTTTTGTGCAATGAGTTTACACTAGCATTTAAAACATTCCACATATCCATCCAATCAGCTGTCGGCGGAGACACCACATTCATTTGCTCCTGCTCCTCTCTAATATAGCCTTCTTCCTCAGACATGTCGACACATGTGTACCGACACACCACACACACAGGGAATGCTTTTTCTGAAGACAGTTTCCCCACAAGGCCCTTTGGAGAGACAGAGAGAGAGTATGCCAGCACACACCCCAGCGCTATATAACCCAGGAATACACAGTAACTTAATGTTTGCCCAGTAGTACTGCAGCATGTAATTTGCGCCAAATTATGTGCCCCCCCCCCCCCTCTTTTCAACTCTCTTGTCTACCGTGGTATAAGCAGGGGAGAGTCCGGGGAGCTTCCTCTCAGCGGTGCTGTGAAGAAAAAATGGCGCTGGTGAGTGCTGAGGGAGAAGCCCCGCACCCTCGGCGGCAGGCTTCTGTCCCGCTTAAACTGTAAAATTGGCGGGGGCTCATACATATATACAGTGCCCCGCTGTATATGTGTTATATTTTTGCCAAAAAGAGGTTTATATTGCTGCCCAGGGTGCCCCCCCCCCCCCCCTGCGCCCTGCACCCTTACAGTGACCGGAGTGTGTGAGGTGTATGGGAGCAATGGCGCACAGCTGCAGTGCTGTGCGTTACTTCAGTGAAGATCATGAAGTCTTCTGCCGCCTCTGAAGTCTTCTTTTCTTCTCATACTCACCCGGCTTCTATCTTCCGGCTCTGCAAGGGGGACGGAGGCGCGGCTCTGGGACGGACGGCGAGGGTGAGATCCTGCGTACCAATCCCTCTGGAGCTAATGGTGTCCAGTAGCCTAAGAAGCAGGACCTTGCAACTCAGAGAGTAGGGCTGCTTCTCTCCCCTCAGTCCCTCGATGAGGGAGTCTGTTGCCAGCAGTGCTCCCTGAAAATTAAAAACCTAACAAAATACTTTCTGTCAGAAAGCTCAGGAGAGCTCCTGAAAAGCACCCAGTCTCCACTGGGCACAGTATCAAACTGAGGTCTGGAGGAGGGGCATAGAGGGAGGAGCCAGTGCACACCCAGAACTAAAGTCTTTCTTAAAGTACCCATGTCTCCTGCGGAGCCTATCTATCCCCATGGTCCTTACGGAGTCCCCAGCATCCTCTAGGACGTTAGAGAAAATAGGATTTTAATACCTACCGGTAAATCCTTTTCTCTTAGTCCGTAGAGGATGCTGGGCACCCGTCCCAGTGCGTACTGTGTCTGCAGTTATTAAATGGCCCTTAACTCCAGAACATTTATGTGGAGAAAACTTTCCTGACTTGACCATCTTCCTTGGATGTTTTCCCCCTGTGTGACTGCTCCCCAGCCTCGGAGGGTTGCATCCATGGTCCCTAGGATCCAGTCCTGGATCCCGAACCATCGCCCCTCTAGGAGGTGAGAACTGTGCAGCCACCAATGGAGTAAGATTCTGGTCTTGGAAGACAGGATTATCCTCCGGTGCATGTGTAGGTGGGATCCGGACCACTTGTCCAACAGGTCCCACTGGAACACTCTGGCATGGAACCTGCCAAACTGAATGGCCTCGTAGGCCGCAACCATCTTCCCCAGCAACAGAATGCATTGATGGATTAACACTCTTGCTGGTTTCAGAATTTGTTTGACCAGACTCTGGAACTCCATAGCCTTTCCACTGGAAGAAAGCCTCTTCTGTGTCCAGTATGACTCCCAGAAACAACAACCGCGTCATTGGGACCAACTGCGATTTTGGCAAGTTTAGGAGCCAACCATGTTGTTGAAGAACTGTCAGGGAGAGTAGATGTTTTGCACCAACTGGTCCCTGGATCTCGCCTTTATCAGGAGATCATCCAAGTACGGCATAATTGTGACTCCTTGCTTGCGAAGGAGAACCATCATTTCCACCATCACCCTGGTGAAAATCCTCGGAGCCGTGGACAGACCAAACGGCAACGTCTGAAATTGGTAATGACAATCCAGAATTGCAAACCTTAGGTAGCTTGATGCAGTGGCTAAACGGGAACATGTAATTAGGCTTCCTTATGTCTACCAAAACCATGAAATCTCCTTCCTCCGGACTGGAGATCCCTACCCTGAGAGATTCCATCTTGAAATTGAATTTCTTCAGGTAGAAATTGAGGGATTTCAGATTTAAGATTGGTCTGACTGAGCCGTCCGGCTTCGGGAGCACGAAGAGGCTTGAATAAAAACCTTCTCCCTGCTGACTAAGGCCGATTTGAACAATCGGTGAGGGGGAACGTCTTGAAACCCCAGTTTGTACCCTTGTGACACTATTTGTAAAACCCACGAGTCCAGGTCCAAATTAATCCAGAACTGACTGAAGTGTTTTAGACGTGCCCCCACTGGTGTGGGCTCCTGCAAGAGAGCCCCAGCGTCATGCAGTGGATTTGGCAGAAGCAGAGGACGATCTCTGCTCCTGCGATCTTGAAGAGGCTACAGACCTCTTCCCTCTTCTCCTTCCTCTACCTGCAAAGAAAGGGGAATCTTAACTTCTTGCATATCTATTGGGACAAAATGACTGCGTTAGACAATGATGCGTCTTCATCCGTTGAGAGGGAACATAGGGCAAGAAGGTTGACTTACCTGCGGGAGCTGCCGAGATCAAATTAACTAGGCCGTTGCCAAACAAGGCTTCACCTTCATAGGGAAGAGACTCCCTTTCTTCTTGGAGTCAGCATCAGCATTCCCTTGGTGAATCCACAATGCCCTCCTATCCGAGACTGCCATGAAATTGGCCCGTGAACTCAAGAGTCCTATATCCCTTGCAGTCGTAAGTATGCTGCAGTGTCCTTGATATGATCCAACGTAAGGAGTATCCCATCTCTCCAAGATATCTATATCGGAAGACAAGGTATTCGACCAATTCTTGAATACTACTACTCACCCATGCGCATGTAATGGCAGGTCTAAGTAATGTACCCATGGTTACATAACTAGAAATAATGTAGCTTCCTGCATATGATCCGCTGGATTTGTGACAGGGCCCCGTGCAGAACAGGGGGTGACTCCCACTTTATTCTGTCCGCAGCAGGAAATGAATAAACAATCGGAAACCTTTTGGGGATTTGAAACCATCTTGTCGAGCTGGCCCAGACTTTCTCAAACAGAGATGGAGGAACGTTACATCAGCTTTCATTATATATCTATATATACATACATATAGACCCCTTTGTCAGGAACAGCAGGGTCCTCAGTGATGTTAATATGTCCTTAATATCCACAATCATGTACTGAATGCTCCTTGCCAATATTGGATCTAATCAGGAAATATTATGGTCGACATAGGAATCAGTATCCGAGTCAGTATCAGTGTGTAGTAACATTTTTGCGGGCCTGAGGGAAAAGAAGCATAGCCATGAACATCACATCTATTCTCTACGTCTGTGTCTGGGACACAGATTTATCCAACCTCACTCTGATATTATTGAAACTTTCACCCAGTCAGTTATTGGTGGTGCCAACAGGGCCACCATCATATGTCTGCATTCCTAATATAGTTTCCTCTTGGGAAAAACATTCAGCCACCGACATGTTGACACACATGTACCAAGTACCCACAGACACATCGGCTTATCGGGGATAGACCTACAGTAAATCTGTCAGAGGGACAGAGAGGATTTTTCAGCTCACAACCCAGCGCCAAAAGTACACAGTCTGGGAAATAATAAACTCTATAGTGATAGACTTGTAACGCTCTATAGATGTGCTGGTGAGGTGAGGAAGAAGCCCCGCCGCTGTAATGGCACGCTTCTGTCCCGCTCAGAAACAAATAATTAATTACGCTGGCGGGGTAAGGACAGTGCCCAGGCACTAATGTCCACTTTTGCCAGCCTTTTGTGAGGAATTTATGCTGCCCAGGGTGCCCCCCCCCCCCCACCCACATGCCCTGCACCCTGCAGTGCCTGTGTTTGTGTGGAAGCATGGCGCACAGCATTCCGCTCGCTGCATGGTACCTCAGAATGCCGTCACTGGAGAAGAAGTCTTCTGTTCTTCTGCTACTCGCCTGTCTTCTGACTTCTGGCTCTGTAAGGGGGTGATGGCAGGCTACGGGAGTGGGCATCTAGGCGTACCCAGCGATCAGCACCCTCAGGAGCTAATGGTGTCCTGTCAGCCAGAAGCAGAGCCATTGAACTCACTAGAAGTTGGTCATACTTCTCTCCCCTAAGTTCCACGAAGCAGGGAGACTGTTGCCAGCAGCCTCCCTGAAAATAAGAAAAACTAACATAAGTCTTTTTAGAGAAACTCAGTAGAGCTCCCCTGTAGTGCATCCAGTCTCACTGGGCACAATTCTAAAACTGGAGTCTGGAGGAGGGGCATAGAGGGAGGAGACAGTTCACACCCTTTGAAAGTCTTAAAGTGCCCATGTCTCCTGCGGATCCCGTCTATACCCCATGGTTCTTAATGTGATCCCAGCATCCTCTAGGACGTATGAGAAAACAAATAACGCACACACGAGGAGGAGAGAACAAAGGAAGCTATAAGGAGGGGAGGGGAGGGGAGGGGGGGGGGGGGGGAGGTAATGTAGTAAAGGGATATTGGATAAACTACAACCTTATACATATTCATTAATGTACCAGTAGTTAGAAGTAGAAGAGCTCTAACAGAAACCACAAAGCTTATCTAAAGCCACACCACACTGGATATGCCCAATCTCATTTGATCTTTGAAGCAAAGCAGTATTGGACTTTGTTACTACCAAGCAGTCTCCCATCCATGTATTATCAGATTCTTTAGGTGTTTTTAAACTACCAACACCCTTTTCTTGGTACTGTACATTTAATTTTTACACATATTCTTTTATGTACCAGAAGTTAGAAGTAGAAGAGCTCTAACAGAAACCACGAGCTCATCTACAGCCACAGCACACTGGATTTGCCCAATCTCTCCTGATCATGGAAGCTGAGCAGTGTTGGTCCTGGTTTTAGTACTTGGATGGGAGACCACCAGGAAATACCAGGAGCTGTGTGTATTTTTACAATACCAACACCGTTCTCTTGATGCATTCCATTTTGAAACATTGGGGCAGATCTATTAAGCCTGGTGAACTGATAAAGTGCAAGGTGATAAAGTACCAGCCAGTCAGCTCCTAACTGTCATTTTTCAAACCCAGCCTGTGACATGGCAATTAGGAGCTGATTGGCTGGTACTTTATCACCATGCAAATTATCATTTCACCAGGTTTAATAAATCATCCGCTTATTCATTTATGTACGAGTAGTTAGAAGTAGAAGAACTCTAACAGAAACCACTAAGCTCATCTACAGCCACACCACACTGTATATGCCCAATATCACCTGATCTTAGGCCTGGTTTGTTCTTGGATGTGAGACCACCTGGGAATACCAGGTGCTGTAGGTAGTTTTATACTACCAACACCGTTCTCTTGATGCATTCTATTTTGAAACTTATTCATTGATGTAGAAGTTAGAAACAGCAAAAATCATCTACAGCCGCATCACACTGGATATGTCCAATCCAGTGGCGTAACTAGAAATTTTTCTCCCCCAAGCCAAAAAATTCTTCGGCGCCCCACCCCCCCCCTTCATGCTCCATAATTGGGAGCAAGAAAGGGATAAATATGCGCGCGCCTAAGGTGCGCGCGTCAAAAAAGGGGCGTGGTTTTGTTGGAGTGGGCGTGGTTTCGCATAAAGGGGCGTGGCATTGCAGGAAAAGACTACCTTATACCCCAGTTTTGCAACCTGCACGCCCATACGTTGGCCACCACAGGAAAGAAAAATAATCCTGATTCATGCCCCTTACATTATTTGTCATTTTTCCTCCTTATAGTAATGCCCAGTATACATTATGCCACATACTGCAATGGCCCTTAGACATTATGCCGCACACAATAATGCACGACACAATATGCACACACTGTAATGCCCCCGACACATTATGCCACACACCGTAATGTCTGTGACACATTATGCCACACACCGTAATGCCTGTGACACATTATGACAGGAATCGCAATGCCCGTTATACATTATGCTACACACTGCAATGCCCCTGATACATTATAGCACATACAATGTCTGTGACACATTATGACACACACCGCAATGTCCGTGATACATTATGCCACACACTGCAATGCCCGATACATTATAGCACATACAATGCCTGTGACACATTATGCCACACACTGCAATGACCTTGAGACATTATACCACAATGCCCGTGATATAGTATACCATACACCGTAATGCCTGTGACACATACCGCAATGCCCTGCCCGTTATACCCTATGCCACACATCGCAATGCCCGTTATGTATTATGCCACACTGCAATGACCCTGAGACATTATACCACATACCACAATGCCCGTGATATAGTATACCACACACCGTAATGCCTGACACATTATGACACACACCGCAATGTCCGTGATACATTATGCCACACACTGCAATGACCCTGAGACATTATACCACTTATCACAATGCCTGCGATATAGTATACCATACACCGTAATGCCTGCGACACATTATGACACACACCGCAATGTCCGTGATACATTATGCCACACACCGTAATGCCCATTACACATTAAGTCCTACAGTAAGGCTTCTAATTACTTTTCAATTACCTGCTCGTTGTCAGGGGTTTCATGCACTGGGTGTCATGCTCGTTGCCAGGGGTTTCATGCTCTTGGTTCCATGCACGGTGCCAGGGGTTTTCATGCTCAGGGTGTCATGCTCGTTGCCAGGGGTTTCATGCACTGGGTGTCATGCTCGTTGCCAGGTGTTTCATGCACTGGGTGTCATGCTCGTTGCCAGATGTTTCATGCACTGGGTGTCATGCTAGTTGCTAGGAGGTAGTCCTTGTTGCTAGGGCTGTGCTCCCAGTGCCACATATGTCCCCAGTGCCAGATATTCCCCCACGGTGCCAGGTACTTACATGCCCCAGTGCCAAATATAGTCGTCCCCCCCATGTGCCAGGTACACATATGCCCCCAGTGCCAGATATTCCCCCCCAGTGCCATATATGCCCCCAGTGCCAGATATTCCCCCCAGTGCCATATATGCCCCCCGTGCCATATATGCCCCCAGTGCCAGATACCCCCCCCCAGTGCCATATATGCCCCCAGTGCCAGATATTCCCCCCCAGTGCCATATATGCCCCAGTGCCAGATATCCCCCCCAGTGCCAGATATGCCCCCAGTGCCAGATATTCCCCCCAGTGCCAGAAATGCCCCAGTGCCAGATATTCCTCCCTCCCCCCCCCCGTGCCATATATGCCCCCAGTGCCAGATATTTACCCCCCCCCGCCGTCGCTTTTTGGAGGGACACGGAGGGCACAGCTCGTCTCTCCTGTGTCCCTCCTGCTGCATCATCTCCAGCGGCCGCGGGTCTAATAGGGGGAAGTGCCGGTTCGTGAGCCAATTAGAGCTCACGGATGGCACTTCCCCCTATTAGACCCGCGGCCGCCGGAGATGATGCAGCAGGAGGGACACAGGGAGGCGCGCTGTGTGCCCTCCGTGTCCCTCCAAAAAGCGGCGGAGGGAAGGAGACTGCAGACTGACATGCGGACGCTCGTCCGCATGTCAGTCTGCTGTAAATCAGTGGCGCCCCCGCAGCCCCTCGCCCCCAAGCCACCGCGAGGACTGCGGGGGCAGTAGTTACGCCACTGGTCCAATCTCATCTGATGATGGAAGCTAAGCAGTGTTGTGCCTGGTTTGTTTTTGGATTTCAAGTCCTGACTTCTGGTTTGGCCACGGCACCTCGGATATTCACCAAGGTCATGGCCGTGATGACGACCCTTCACCATCAGAGAATCAGGATCCTGCCAAATCTGGACGACTTGCTGATCCTGGTGAACTCCCAAGAGGTTCTCCACAGTTATCTGGAACTGGCGGTCCAATTCCTAAAAGTCCACGGGTGGCTCATCAACTGAAAAAAGTCCTCGCTGGTCCCTGCTCGGAACATTGTGCACCTAGGGGCACTGCTGGACACACACAGCCAACAATTGTTTCTGTCTCCAGAGAAAGTCCTGAAAATTCAGGACAGTATCGTCCTCTCTCGCCCAAGAGTGTTGATACACACAGCGATGCAAGTACTAGACCTCATGGTGTCGGCTTTCGATATGGTAGAGTACGCTCAATTTCATTACCGCCCTCTGCAGAGGTTAATCCTCTCCAAGTGGGACGGCCTGCCTCATCGGATGATGTCTCAAATGATCTCCTTGACTCCGGAGGTTCGTCTGACACTGAGCTGGTGGCTACAGGACCAACAGTTGAGCAGGGGCCATCCCTTCTGGATCTCCAACTGTGTCCTCCTGACAATGGATGCCAGTCTTTTGGGCTGGGCCATGGTGTTGGAGCAACACTTTCTCCAGGGTCGGTGGACCAGGGAGGAATCTCTCCTCCTGATATACATTCTGGAATTGCAGGCAGTGTTCAATTAATTGACACTGGCCCTGCCTCTAGTACAGAACAGGCCTGTTCAAGTACAATCTGACAACGCCACCACGGTAGTGTACACAAATCATCAAGGCGGCACTCGAAACTGCATGGCAAAGCTGGAAGTATCAAAAATCCTCCGTTGGGTAGAAAGTCATCTGACAGCAATATCGGCAGTGTTCATTCCCGGAGTCCTCAACTAGGAAGCGGATTTCCTCAGTCGTCAGGACGTTCACGCTGGAGAGTGGAGAGGCCGCAGCAGAAATGTCTGCACTGGTGTCAGTAGGTGACTGAGGCAGGGATGACTGGGAGATAGTGGGTGACTGAAGCATGTATGAGTGGGAGATAGTGGGTGACTGAGGCCGGGGTGACTGGGAGATAGTGGGTGACAGGGAGATAGTGGGTTACTGAGGGAGGGGTGATAGGAAGGGGTTGGGTAAGTATGGGAAGAAAGTGGGTGACAGGTATAATAAATGACTAAGGCAGGGGTGATAGGGAGATAGTGGATGACTGTGGCAGGGGTGACAGGGACAGTAAGAGACTGAGGCAGGGGTGACAGGGATAGTGGCTGACTGAGGCAGGGGTGACTGGGAGATAGTGGGTGACTGAGGCAGGGTTGACAGGGATAGTGGGTGACTGAAGCAGGGGTGATAGGGTGACAGTGGGTGACTAAAGCAGGGGTGACTGGTATAGTGGGTGACTGAGGCAGGGATCGCAGATATAGTGGTTGACTGAGGCAGCGGTGACTGGGAGATAGTGGGTAACTGAGGCATGGGTGACAGGGAAAGTGTGTGACTCAGGCAGGGGTGATAGGGAGATAGTGGGCTGCATATCTCTGCCTCACTGCAGCAGCACATTCCTGCTTCAATGACAGCAGCACATCCCTACCTCACTTATAGCAGCACATCCCTGCCTCGCTGACAGCAGCACATCCCTGCCTCGCTGACAGCAGCACATCCCTGCCTCGCTGACAGCAGCACATCCCTGCTTCACTGACAGCAGCACATCCCTGCTTCGCTGACAGCAGCACATCCCTGCTTCGCTGACAGCAGCACATCCCTGCCTCGCTGACAGCAGCACATCCCTGTCTCGCTGACAGCAGCACAGCACTGCTTCGCTGACAGCAGCACATCACTGCTTCACTACCAGCAGCACATCCCTGCCTCACTGGCAGCAGCACATCCCTGCCTTACTGACAGCTGTATATAGGGCCTAATTCAGACCTGATCCCTGCTGTGCATATTCACACAACAGGAGATCAGGTCTGAAGTGCGTGTGTGCTGGTGCCGCAGTGCACCGGCACATGCCAGAGATGCGATCAGCATCTCTGCCCAGTGAGCGCCTCTGCCTGATTGACAGGCAGAGGCGGTCACTGGGCAGGAGGAGTCGGGCCAGCGGCGTTGTGCCGCCATTTTGGGGGCACAGTCAGGACAACGCAGACATGACCGGACCGTATGGGGGCGGGCCGTGACGGCTGCGTGACCCGGACAGCAACGGGCCTTATTTACTAAAATCTCAGATAAATTTTATGGCATTTATGTGCAGTCTAGTTTGCACAGTTGATAGAGTGTTGATCTTGCACTATCAATGTAAGCCTCACATAGGTTTGATACACATGTAAGTTTGTTTTTATTTTACTACATTGTGGTTTGTGGCTCTATACCATGTAATGCATGTCTTTTAACAGTAGTCAAGTCTTCCAATGTGCTTGTTAGTGAAACCCAATAGATAGCTTTATTTTATTTTGTTTCTTCAAATATTGAATGCATATGTCTTATAACTTTTTTTTTTTTCAATATACAGGTTGAGTATCTGTATATACATTTTTATTATAAGATTTTCAATGACACAAGTACATCCAAGTTGCAGATTATGGATTGTGAAGGACAAATCAACCATATAAACAATTTAAGCAATTTAAATTGCATGCAG
The DNA here is from genome assembly GCF_028390025.1 of Pseudophryne corroboree. Classification (NCBI taxonomy): domain Eukaryota; kingdom Metazoa; phylum Chordata; class Amphibia; order Anura; family Myobatrachidae; genus Pseudophryne; species Pseudophryne corroboree. The sequence goes on from NW_026968616.1 coordinate 80,520, forward strand.
GTAGTAGAATATCAAACTCCTTGGATGAGAGTTGGTCGTAATAAACTAGGATAGAAAAGAATAAAGTAGAAAATAAGATTTTAAACCTACCGGTAAATCTTTTTCTCGTAGTCCGTAGAGGATGCTGGGGACTCCGTAAGGACCATGGGGATAGACGGGCTCCACAGGAGACATGGGCACTTTAAGAAAGACTTTAGTTCTGGGTGTGCACTGGCTCCTCCCTCTATGCCACAGTTAGAGAAACTGTGCCCAGAGGAGACGGACAGTATGAGGAAAGGATTTTGCTAATCCAGGGCAAGATTCATACCAGCCACACCAATCACACCGTATAACTTGTGATAAACTACCCAGTTATCAGTATGAAAAAACAACATAGCATCAGTGCAGGACCGATGCAACTATAACATAACCCTTATTGAAGCAATAACTATATACAAGTATTGCAGAAGTAGTCCGCACTTGGGACGGGCGCCCAGCATCCTCTACGGACTACGAGAAAAAGATTTACCAGTAGGTTTAAAATCTTATTTTCTCTAACGTCCTAGAGGATGCTGGGGACTCCGTAAGGACCATGGGGATTATACCAATGCTCCAAAACGGGCGGGAGAGTGCGGATGACTCTGCAGCACCGATTGAGCAAACATGAGTTCCTCCTCAGCCAGGGTATCAAACTTATAGTATTTTGCAAAGGTGCGTGAACCCGACCAAGTAGCAGCTTGACACAGCTGTAGTGCCGAGACCCCTCGGGCAGCCGCCCAAGAAGAGCCCACTTTCCTCGTGGAATGGGCCTTGACCGATTTCAGTAACTG
>NW_026968617.1:0-81298 GCF_028390025.1 Pseudophryne corroboree
TTGTTATTGTGAGCCATATCTCTCTCTCTCTCTCTTTCTCTTTCTCTCTCGTTTCTCTTATATAGTTATTGTACTGATATTATATTTCATGTGTAGTTATCTGGTTAGGTAGTCTATGTTATATTGGTAGTGTATGACTTGTATTGTATTATTCTTTTGAACATTCATTCATTTCCTTAAAAGGCGTTAGACCCTTAGACCGGTATTGTGTGTTCATTATATTGCAGTGGGTAATAGGAGCGTCTCTATCGCTCAAACAGCTTTAGCGTAAACCCGCTTACAAAGTGTTGCATTCTCATCTTATCACTACACCAGGGTTACTGCATAATACACTGTTTTATGGTATAGTTATAAAGGTTTAACATTGTGAGCGTCTGCGCCGCTGGTGATCTCCTGTGGTCCCGAGCGTCCGCTACACTGTTAGCGAATCATTACGTTAGTTGGCAGCCAATAGCGTGCCTGCCTGTGATCCCTTGGCCGTGAGCGAACGTGGCGCTTGAGCGTCTCGGACTACGGCTAAGCGATTGTTACGCAACGTGCGTACCCTTACGGTATTCCATACGTTAATAGCGTACAGTGTTCTTAGGCCTCTTAAAGGGTTTTAAGTAAGATAAATATTTAGCTTTATCACTTCACCAGCACACAGTCACTGCGGCCCCCCCCCCCACAGCAGACTGATCCCTTTACAGCACAGTCACCTGCGCACCCCACACACACAGCAGACTGATCCCTTCACAGCACACAGTCACTGCGCCCCCCCCACACAGCAGACTGATCCCTTCACAGCACACACAGTCACTGCGCCCCCCACACAGCAGACTGATCCCTTCACAGCACACAGTCACTGCACCCCCCCCCCACACACAGCAGACTGATCCCTTTACAGCACAGGTCACTGCGCCCCCCCCCCCCCCCACAGCAGACTGATCCCTTTACAGCACAGTCACTGCGCACCCCACACACACAGCAGACTGATCCCTTCACAGCACAGTCACTGCGGCCCCCCCCCCCACAGCAGACTGATCCCTTTACAGCACAGTCACTGCACCCCCCCCCCCACAGCAGACTGATCCCTTCACAGCACACAGTCACTGCGCCCCCCCCACACAGCAGACTGATCCATTCACAGCACACAGTCACTGCGCCCCCCACACAGCAGACTGATCCCTTCACAGCACAGTCACTGCGCACCCCACACACACAGCAGACTGATCCCTTCCACAGCACACAGTCACTGCGCCCCCCCCCACAGCAGACTGATCCCTTTACAGCACAGTCACTGCGCACACCCACACCACACAGCAGACTGATCCCTTCACAGCCACACACAGTCACTGCGCCCCCCCCCACAGCAGACTGATCCCTTTACAGCACAGTCACTGCGCACCCCACACACACAGCAGACTGATCCCTTCACAGCACAGTCACTGCGCCCCCCCCACACAGCAGACTGATCCCTTCACAGCACAGTCACTGCACCCCCCCACACACAGCAGACTGATCCCTTCACAGCACACAGTCACTGCGCCCCCCCTCCCCGCACACACAGCAGACTGATCCCTTCACTGCACACAGTGCGCTGCGCCCCCCCCCCCCCCCCCACAGCAGACTGATCCCTTCACAGCACACACAGTGACCCCCTCACTGAACCCCTACTGCCCTCTCGCAGCACCACACTTACCTCTCACAGCACCACATACTGCCCTCTCACATCACCACATACTACCCCCCCACAGCACTACATACTACCCCCTCACATCACCACATACTGCCCTCTCACAGCACCACACTTACCTCTCACAGCACCACATACTGCCCTCTCACATCACCACATACTAACCCCCCCCCCCACAGCACTACATACTACCCCCTCACAGCACCACATACTGCCCTCTCACAGCACCACACTTACCTCTCACAGCACCACATACTGCCCTCTCACATCACCACATACTAACCCCCCCCCACAGCACTACATACTACCCCCTCACATCACCACACACTGCCCTCTCACAGCACCACACTTACCTCCCACAGCACCACATACTGCCCTCTCACATCACCACATACTAACCACCCCCCACAGCACTACATACTGCCCCCTCACAGCACCACATAATGCCCTCTCACAATACCACACACTGTCCCTCCTCACAAAACTACATACTGCCCCCTCACTGCAGTACATACTGCTCCCTCACAGCACCACACACTGCCCACCTCACAGCACCATATACTGCCCCCTCACAGCACTATGCACTGCCCTTTCACAGCACCACATACTGCCCCCTCACAGCACCACATACTGCCCTCTCACAGCACCATATACTGCCCCCTCACATCACCACACACTGCCCTCTCACAGCACCACATACTACCCCCCCTCACAGCACTATATACTGCCCCCTCACAACCACCATATACTGCCCCCTCACAGCACTACACACCGCCCTCACAGCACCCACACACTGCCCCTATCACCATCACCACATACTGTCCCCTCCCAGCACTACATACTATCCCCCCTCACAGCACCACATAATGCCCTCTAACAATACCACACACTGCCCTCTCACAGCACCACATACTACCTCACATCACCACTGTCGAAGTAAAAAATATTACATAAAGAGAACATACAAACTACACACATTTAAGTCGCTATACTTGCAAATACGCGCAGCAAGCACAGCCATATATGGTAACGCACGCATTTACACGGACATGCCACAGAGATGGATTCGACACTTATTTCATACAGTACATAATTATAATAATATCAAGCGCCAGATATCATGATGATTTAGAATTATATATATTGAAGTAATGTCATGTATGTGTATTTTGCTGGTCACACAGGAAGGTAGTTCCTGTTTCTTTTGGTCTCAGAGTTAGTTACTTTTTGGTCTCAGAAGAAGATGAAGTCTCAGCATGATTTTACAGAGGAAAGAGAGAGAGAGAGAGAGTCATATGGAGACATAAACTTATATGAGAAAGATATGGTATTGTATCGCTGGCATGTAACTGAAACTGCATATAGCTGTATGTAATTGTATGTTCTAACTGTTTACTGTGTGAGTTGTATTCATGTAACTATAGGTATACTGTACTTTGTAATATATATTGAATCCATATCCTTTTAACAACAAATATATACATCAATGAGCTTTGGAACTCAGATAACATGTGGGTGTATTGTTTTCTCTTATGGGATGCAGTGTTGTGCGATGTACAGCGCACATTCATGGGATATGGTAATAAGAGTTGCAGGCGTTTACAATATATATTAGAGCGGGCATTTTAAATATTTGTGAGAAATCAAAATGGCATTCTTACCACATACTGCCCTCCTCACAACACTACATACTGCCCCCTCACTGCACTACATACTTCTCTCTCACAGCACCACACACTGCCCCCTCACAGCACCACATACTGCCCCCTTACAGCACTACACACTGCCCTCACAGCACCACACACGGCCCTCCTCACAGCACTACACACTGCCCTCTGACAGCACTAGATACTGCTCCCTCACAGCACCACACACTGCCCCCTCACAGCACTAGATACTGCTCCCTCACAGCACCACATACTGCCTTCACAGCACCACACACTGCCCTCTCACAGCACCACACTTACCTCTCACAGCACCACATACTGCCCTCTCATAGCATCACACACTGACTCCCACACAGCACAGGACTGCATTTGTAAACCCACCTCTAGAAATCTTGCATTTACCACTGTGTTGGATATTAAAAAGGACATGCGGTTTAATAAACCAAGCACTTCAGCGACAGGGACTGCCACTTTAGTAGATAAAGTCAACCTTTCTGTCAAACTTGACAGTTGTTAACGCCCCCTTGCCCTAGGACCCGCCCCCTTTTAATATTAAATGATAGTGTTTTATATCGCTTAATATAAAATTAATATAAAATTTATAGTGTTCGATATTAAACCGTATTAAAAATTGTCGCGTAACACCAGTCGCAGAGTGTCGCGCAACACCCCGTCGCAGTATGTCACATATGACACACACTTTAAAATACATCTTTTTTTTTTTTTTTTTTGTAACACAAAATGTTCTTACATTCCAGCAGCTGAAACTTCATGAGTCACACATGTTACAGTTTTAAAAAGGATAATCACTAATGACCATGACCATTCTTAGAAGCAAGGGTTCATCACACATGGCACTAATTTAAAAGGTCATTTTAAAATGTCACAAAGGTCATTTTAAATGTCACAGAAACCCCTCAGAAGCCACGATGTACAATTTAACCATGACAATTCTTAGAAGCAAGGGTTCATCACACATGGCACTAATTTAAAAGATCATTTTAAAATGTCACAAAGGTCATTTTAAATGTCACAGAAACCCCTCAGAAGCCACGATGTACAATTTAACCATGACCATTCTTAGAAGCAAGGGTTCATCACACATGGCACTAATTAAAAGATCATTTTAAAATGTCACAAAGGTCATTTTAAATGTCACAGAAAACCCCTCAGAAGCACGATGTGCAAATTTGACCATGACCATTGCTTATAATTTGACCATGACCATTTTCGATTGTTATCTCTGTAGAGGAACATTAGCACCACCTACAGGTTTATGTGTTAACTCAAATCGGATTTTTCCAACTTTTGGATTCATTACATACCATAATGAGATATCATGGTGATGGGTCCTAATCAAATCAGTAAGCCCGTGTATATTTATGGAATCATAAAATAATTTTGTATTCATGTACAAAGACAATATTTTTTGTAATTTTAGCTACAAATCAGTAAGCCAGTGTATATTTATGGAATCATAAAATAATTTTGTATTCATGCACATTAGTTCATAAGAACTTCTGTATAATGCTTTTTATAAATTCATTTTATTATTAAATAATTTATGCGCTTTTTATGAGCCTCATATTCTACAGTATAAGATATACCCATTTGGAATGACTTCCATTCAATCTATACAAGTAGTTTAGACCACTCAGGATTTTTATTTTTTTTATTTATTTATTTATTTTTTTTCTTCTGTATATATAATATAAATGTATTTGGTATGCGTTTGATGCACTGTGTATGACATTTAAGAAACAGCTAAAAGATTATATCTTTATTGTAACTGAAAATATTTATCACATTTACTAAATTATAGACTAGAATTTATATATTTAAAAGTCCCGCCCAAGCATCTTGGAAATGTGGGACGGCGTACCACAGGTTGGTGGGGGCCATATGGCTCACAGCCAGTGTTATAAGAACAGACCACATCACTGAAGTGCACTGAGAAGAAATTTCAACTGAAGCCGCACAGCTATACACACTTGAAGTTATAATGGTAAGTGTTGTTGTTATTATTATTATTATTATTATTATCATAATTATTATTATTATTATTATATTTATACATATTGCATTTTTTTTTTTTTTTTTTTTTTTATTTTTTTTTTATTTTACAAATATGGCTCTGAATGCTGTTTAAATATGTTGTTTCTATGCCACGATATACACACTGTTACACGATTCTGTCCTGCCATTGCATCCTTTGTTTTTAGGCATACATGTATAATATGTTAATATTTCAAACCTATTGTACAAAGCGCATTATGCACTCATATGTGAAATGCATCGCTAAACAGCAACATCAATGTGGGTATACCACATTGATGTAGTTGTTTAGCGATGCATTGTAACACATAGAACATATAGTTTTAATAATGTGGCTGTCTGAATGTTATTTAAATATGTGGTAATAGCGACATCTAGTGGTTCATTTTGGGAATGCGCCAACACAATATTTCAACTAAAATTAACCGTCTCTCATTTTCAGAGACAGACAATGCAGAACATCAACAACAAAAACACTTTCATGGTTAGAAACAGATCTTCTTCTTCTGATGATGATGATGCTTTGCCAAGTTATCAAACCTCTCAAAGTAAGCTATGTCTATAAAGGACATTGACGCGTTTTTATTTATATTTCAAGTTTAAATAGTATGAAATTATAGTCAAGGTCTACAATTTGTTCATTTTTAAAAGTTTAAATAGTATGAACGTACAACAGTCTGGATACATTGATAAGTAATTATTAAATAGTAATTATTAAATAATTATTATTTTCTCATTTTTATTTCCCACGATTTGACAGTAATCACAAATACAGAGAATCTCGATTTGTCTGTTGATAGTCCCTTTGGCTTAGACTTCAGCGCTATACCGGATTTTAATAATATTTTGGAATTGGCGCCAGATTGTGAGTAACATGATATCTTTATTTATTTTTCATTTTATTTTTTATTTTTCCACGGCTAAAGAATTAAAAATAAACCTTGTACAGTTGTGCTGATTTGTTGTCAACTGTACACACTTTATATTCTCAGTAATGAATCGCTTTTTCATGTTATTCTAATTTTATACCGTATGTAATATTTTTTATTTTTTTTATTTTTATTTTTCATTTTTCACCGGCTAAAGATGCCACAAAAATGGATGATGTGACGGCTGATGTTATTCTACGGGATATATTGAACAAACCTGATTATTGTCACAACACATCTATACAGAACAGCAATGTTGTTGATGAGCAACCGTTTTTCCCACACGCGACAGGGGGTCGTGCTAAAACATTCGAATATAAAGCAGGTGTGTAATCAAGCACTGTTATATGGTATATTGTTATGCGTTGATTTAAATGCTGATTTTCAGGCAGCGTTGTTTATATTTATTTTATAATATATGTATTACAGATGACGCTGTAGCAATGCGTTATGCGCCGACGATACCATCAGGATGTGATACAGTAGCGCAAATACCCCGTCTTAGTACAAGCGGGAAAATATCAAAACGCACAACCGCCGCTGAAACGGAAAGCCATCAATTCGCAGCAGCAGGTGTGTAATCAAACACTGTTATATGGTATATTGTTATGCGGTGATTTAAATACTGATTTACATGCAGAGTCGTTTATATTTATTTTATAATATATGTATTACAGATGATGCTGTAGCAAGACGCTATGCTCCTTTGATACCAACAGTCAGTGATACATGCGCGCAGATACACAGACCTAGTACAAGCGGGAAAATATCAAAACGCACAACCGCCGCTGAAGCGGAGAACCATCAATTCGTAACGCCGGCAATTGTACATAAGGACGTTGCTAGGTCATCAGTTATGGCTGTGCATAACGGCTGTATCGTCCCGAACAAACGAAAGCCAGCTCGACCAAGAACGAATGAGAGAAGTCATAATTCAACATTTACAGATCTGAAAAGAAAATTGTCATATTCCGAAAATGATAAGCCGCAACGGAGAAGGATCGCGTTACAAACTGTATCATGCGTAAGTAATGATGTTGCTGTAACATCAAAACACACAGCGTTTAACACTGCAGACCGGGATGTCGCTGGTAATACAAAGACTGTAAAGGTTAAGAGGGCATCGCGTCTCTCAAGAAGTAATGTTAAGCAATTGTCGCAATCCGCTGTAATCACAATTCCAGATACACAGGTTTGTTCTGAAACAGAAACAAGACACATAGCAGGCATTGGTTTGTTATCAAATATTGACTCAAGAAGTAATGTTAAGCAATTGTCGCAATCCGATGTCATCACTATTACCGATACACAGGATTGCTCTGAAACAGAAACAAGACACATAGCCGGTAATCCTGTGATATCAGATATTGATGACATAAATGGGCAAGAGCTTATTACAAACTGTGTAGAGTCAACGACACAAGATCCGCAGAATAGTTCTGATGAAGTATTATCAGCCGTTGCAGGAATACCTGGTGATACTACAACGGTTGATTGTGTAACATCAATGCCCAATATTTTTACAACGACAGCCCTGGTACACGCATCGGCTGATGCTTGTGTACCGGCGCGAGGGCTAGCGCCCGACATAGTTGATGAATGTCAAAATTCAGAACAATTAGGCCAAGACGCTGAAATACAATTTTACGCGCTGTTGGGTAAGATACGGGAAGATGTTGAGAACATGGGCGTAAAAGCCGGATACTTGTTAAAACACATTAAAGGTGTGTGCCACGGTAGTAAATGTAAACAAGACATTGTTAAAGAAGTTGTTGAGACGTATATGAATGTCATGTCAAAATACATAGATCGGTCGGTTAAGACCACTGAATTTATTAAAGCCAACATACATCATTTTGCAGAAATAAATGAAACTGATCCGTGACTAGGCATGCTAGGCAATGGTTTGAAACGTGTTTTAAATTTAAATGACTGTAAAAAAAAACCACGAATTAAACCTTGTTTAACATACAAGATCTCACAGTTATTCCGACGCGCAAAGATGAAACAGGCTGTAACAACATTAATCAGATCGAGAAAGCGCAAGCGGCACAGGGAACATGCGGTAGGTGGCCAATTGAGAAAACGCAAGCGGCACAGGGAACATGTGGTAGGCGGTCAGCACAGTGCGAGGCGTGTAGATTTAGATCAATCCCCACCCCATGCATTACCGAATGACGAATCACAGGCTGACAATATTGAGCGCGATGCAAGCCCCATATATGATGATGCAGGCCGTGTTGAGTCACCCGGTAATGACGAAGGTCGGCAACATGTATACTTAGAGGCAATTAACAGTTATGAACGACAACGACCGAATTTCAGAGCCGTTGAGTACCACAATCACTATCGGTTTGTTAATTTGGACAGGGTTACATCATTTGTAGAGGGGGTTCGAGCCATTCATACGGCTATACAGGCCATGCTCGATGGTGTCCTTGCGGGCGTGGATCCGGCCGACCGCGTTCAGCTTAGATTGGAGGGGGGTGGGTTACACAATGCCATCTATTCGCATCGTAAGCCGCAAGAAACATTAGATGCTGCCAGTTTTTTGAATCAGATTACAAACACGCTTCAAAGTAACGCTGAATTCTTATTATCCACAGGCTTAAGATTTGTGATCAGTATTTTTAAAAACAGGGCAGGGTCTGGTTTGACTGGGCGTAGTTTACAGCGCCTGCCCCAAAGTTTAATAATAGATAAAAGAAAGAGATATCTCTATGACTTCAGACGCGTAGGTAATAACCTGTGTTTGGCCGCTAGCGTCTGTAAACTTCTGGATAAAGGTAACAATGCCAATGATCATGTAATACAGGAGAGAGCGATCCAACTACATAAAGCTTTGAATCTGCCGCTTGATAAAGCGGTCAGCTTTAGCGATGTTGCAATTTTTGAAAATTATTTAAAAGTATCCATCAATCTCCTCTATTACAGTCAAGGGTCTTGGAAATACTACAGTGCAGACAGTCGTTACAAAGACACGATCTTTGTGCTATATCACGATTGTCACTTTTATGGGATACTCGATATCAAAGCGTTTCTTGGTGCCCGATATTACTGCGTCCGTTGTCATAGCGCTTACCATCATAGAAATAATCACGATTGTCTTTTCTTTTGTAAGGCTTGTCACAGGCCGGCTTGTATTGACGACGGTGTGACGGCTTTAAGGTGTTCGGTGTGTAGGGTATTTTGTCGATCAAACGAGTGTTTAGAGCTACACAAAGCTTTAGCTCTTGATCACAAAATATCCTGTCTTGAACATGTATATTGTGACAAGTGTTGTCTCTACAGGCGAACAGATCATAACTGCAGAGGCCTAAAGTGCCCCATTTGTAAGGTGTTCGTTGATGGGTTTTCGAACCATTTGTGCTATATACAAACCATCAAGCCGGAAGAGCCCACAAAGAAATACATCTTTTATGATTTTGAGTGTATGCAGGAGACGGGTGTGCACATACCAAACTACTGTTACGCTTTAACATTAACGGGTGAGAAAGACTGGGAGTTTAAGGGTGTTGCGTGTATCGAAGACTTTGTAAAGACGTTCATGAAACCAAAATTTGAGCATTACACATTCATAGCCCATAATGCAGGTCGCTATGATGCATATTTTGTGCTGCGCCAGCTGATTAAGGAGAAATTAAAGATTGAATTATTATCTAGAGGCGGCAACATAATGTGCATCACGGTAAAAGATTTGAAGATAAGATTTATCGACTCTTTAAATTTTTTACCCATGCGGCTTAGCAAGTTACCAAAGGCGATGGGGTTTGACGGTACCAAAGGTTATTTCCCACATTTTTTTAACACAGCTGATAACCAAAATTACATAGGAACTATGCCGTCAATAGAGTATTTTGGTCCACAATACATGATGCCTGATGAATTATCTGAGTTTACAGCTTGGTATAAACAGTGCGTACACAAACCGTTTAACTTTCAAAAAGAGCTCGTGCGATATTGTAAAGACGATACATGACATTCATATACGTCTCAACAACTTCTTTAACAATGTCTTGTTTACATTTACTACCGTGGCACACACCTTTAATGTGTTTTAACAAGTATCCGGCTTTTACGCCCATGTTCTCAACATCTTCCCGTATCTTACCCAACAGCGCGTAAAATTGTATTTCAGCGTCTTGGCCTAATTGTTCTGAATTTTGACATTCATCAACTATGTCGGGCGCTAGCCCTCGCGCCGGTACACAAGCATCAGCCGATGCGTGTACCAGGGCTGTCGTTGTAAAAATATTGGGCATTGATGTTACACAATCAACCGTTGTAGTATCACCAGGTATTCCTGCAACGGCTGATAATACTTCATCAGAACTATTCTGCGGATCTTGTGTCGTTGACTCTACACAGTTTGTAATAAGCTCTTGCCCATTTATGTCATCAATATCTGATATCACAGGATTACCGGCTATGTGTCTTGTTTCTGTTTCAGAGCAATCCTGTGTATCGGTAATAGTGATGACATCGGATTGCGACAATTGCTTAACATTACTTCTTGAGTCAATATTTGATAACAAACCAATGCCTGCTATGTGTCTTGTTTCTGTTTCAGAACAAACCTGTGTATCTGGAATTGTGATTACAGCGGATTGCGACAATTGCTTAACATTACTTCTTGAGAGACGCGATGCCCTCTTAACCTTTACAGTCTTTGTATTACCAGCGACATCCCGGTCTGCAGTGTTAAACGCTGTGTGTTTTGATGTTACAGCAACATCATTACTTACGCATGATACAGTTTGTAACGCGATCCTTCTCCGTTGCGGCTTATCATTTTCGGAATATGACAATTTTCTTTTCAGATCTGTAAATGTTGAATTATGACTTCTCTCATTCGTTCTTGGTCGAGCTGGCTTTCGTTTGTTCGGGACGATACAGCCGTTATGCACAGCCATAACTGATGACCTAGCAACGTCCTTATGTACAATTGCCGGCGTTACGAATTGATGGTTCTCCGCTTCAGCGGCGGTTGTGCGTTTTGATATTTTCCCGCTTGTACTAGGTCTGTGTATCTGCGCGCATGTATCACTGACTGTTGGTATCAAAGGAGCATAGCGTCTTGCTACAGCATCATCTGTAATACATATATTATAAAATAAATATAAACGACTCTGCATGTAAATCAGTATTTAAATCACCGCATAACAATATACCATATAACAGTGTTTGATTACACACCTGCTGCTGCGAATTGATGGCTTTCCGTTTCAGCGGCGGTTGTGCGTTTTGATATTTTCCCGCTTGTACTAAGACGGGGTATTTGCGCTACTGTATCACATCCTGATGGTATCGTCGGCGCATAACGCATTGCTACAGCGTCATCTGTAATACATATATTATAAAATAAATATAAACAACGCTGCCTGAAAATCAGCATTTAAATCAACGCATAACAATATACCATATAACAGTGCTTGATTACACACCTGCTTTATATTCGAATGTTTTAGCACGACCCCCTGTCGCGTGTGGGAAAAACGGTTGCTCATCAACAACATTGCTGTTCTGTATAGATGTGTTGTGACAATAATCAGGTTTGTTCAATATATCCCGTAGAATAACATCAGCCGTCGCATCATCCATTTTTGTGGCATCTTTAGCCGGTGAAAAATGAAAAATAAAAATAAAAAAAATAAAAAATATTACATACGGTATAAAATTAGAATAACATGAAAAAGCGATTCATTACTGAGAATATAAAGTGTGTACAGTTGACAACAAATCAGCACAACTGTACAAGGTTTATTTTTAATTCTTTAGCCGTGGAAAAATAAAAAATAAAATGAAAAATAAATAAAGATATCATGTTACTCACAATCTGGCGCCAATTCCAAAATATTATTAAAATCCGGTATAGCGCTGAAGTCTAAGCCAAAGGGACTATCAACAGACAAATCGAGATTCTCTGTATTTGTGATTACTGTCAAATCGTGGGAAATAAAAATGAGAAAATAATAATTATTTAATAATTACTATTTAATAATTACTTATCAATGTATCCAGACTGTTGTACGTTCATACTATTTAAACTTTTAAAAATGAACAAATTGTAGACCTTGACTATAATTTCATACTATTTAAACTTGAAATATAAATAAAAACGCGTCAATGTCCTTTATAGACATAGCTTACTTTGAGAGGTTTGATAACTTGGCAAAGCATCATCATCATCAGAAGAAGAAGATCTGTTTCTAACCATGAAAGTGTTTTTGTTGTTGATGTTCTGCATTGTCTGTCTCTGAAAATGAGAGACGGTTAATTTTAGTTGAAATATTGTGTTGGCGCATTCCCAAAATGAACCACTAGATGTCGCTATTACCACATATTTAAATAACATTCAGACAGCCACATTATTAAAACTATATGTTCTATGTGTTACAATGCATCGCTAAACAACTACATCAATGTGGTATACCCACATTGATGTTGCTGTTTAGCGATGCATTTCACATATGAGTGCATAATGCGCTTTGTACAATAGGTTTGAAATATTAACATATTATACATGTATGCCTAAAAACAAAGGATGCAATGGCAGGACAGAATCGTGTAACAGTGTGTATATCGTGGCATAGAAACAACATATTTAAACAGCATTCAGAGCCATATTTGTAAAATAAAAAAAAAATAAAAAATAAAAAATAAAAAAAAATGCAATATGTATAAATATAATAATAATAATAATAATTATGATAATAATAATAATAATAATAATAATAACAACAACACTTACCATTATAACTTCAAGTGTGTATAGCTGTGCGGCTTCAGTTGAAATTTCTTCTCAGTGCACTTCAGTGATGTGGTCTGTTCTTATAACACTGGCTGTGAGCCATATGGCCCCCACCAACCTGTGGTACGCCGTCCCACATTTCCAAGATGCTTGGGCGGGACTTTTAAATATATAAATTCTAGTCTATAATTTAGTAAATGTGATAAATATTTTCAGTTACAATAAAGATATAATCTTTTAGCTGTTTCTTAAATGTCATACACAGTGCATCAAACGCATACCAAATACATTTATATTATATATACAGAAGAAAAAAAATAAATAAATAAATAAAAAAAATAAAAATCCTGAGTGGTCTAAACTACTTGTATAGATTGAATGGAAGTCATTCCAAATGGGTATATCTTATACTGTAGAATATGAGGCTCATAAAAAGCGCATAAATTATTTAATAATAAAATGAATTTATAAAAAGCATTATACAGAAGTTCTTATGAACTAATGTGCATGAATACAAAATTATTTTATGATTCCATAAATATACACTGGCTTACTGATTTGTAGCTAAAATTACAAAAAATATTGTCTTTGTACATGAATACAAAATTATTTTATGATTCCATAAATATACACGGGCTTACTGATTTGATTAGGACCCATCACCATGATATCTCATTATGGTATGTAATGAATCCAAAAGTTGGAAAAATCCGATTTGAGTTAACACATAAACCTGTAGGTGGTGCTAATGTTCCTCTACAGAGATAACAATCGAAAATGGTCATGGTCAAATTATAAGCAATGGTCATGGTCAAATTTGCACATCGTGCTTCTGAGGGGTTTCTGTGACATTTAAAATGACCTTTGTGACATTTTAAAATGATCTTTTAATTAGTGCCATGTGTGATGAACCCTTGCTTCTAAGAATGGTCATGGTTAAATTGTACATCGTGGCTTCTGAGGGGTTTCTGTGACATTTAAAATGACCTTTGTGACATTTTAAAATGATCTTTTAAATTAGTGCCATGTGTGATGAACCCTTGCTTCTAAGAATTGTCATGGTTAAATTGTACATCGTGGCTTCTGAGGGGTTTCTGTGACATTTAAAATGACCTTTGTGACATTTTAAAATGACCTTTTAAATTAGTGCCATGTGTGATGAACCCTTGCTTCTAAGAATGGTCATGGTCATTAGTGATTATCCTTTTTAAAACTGTAACATGTGTGACTCATGAAGTTTCAGCTGCTGGAATGTAAGAACATTTTGTGTTACAAAAAAAAAAAAAAAAAAGATGTATTTTAAAGTGTGTGTCATATGTGACATACTGCGACGGGGTGTTGCGCGACACTCTGCGACTGGTGTTACGCGACAATTTTTAATACGGTTTAATATCGAACACTATAAATTTTATATTAATTTTATATTAAGCGATATAAAACACTATCATTTAATATTAAAAGGGGGCGGGTCCTAGGGCAAGGGGGCGTTAACAACTGTCAAGTTTGACAGAAAGGTTGACTTTATCTACTCACTTTTGTGGCTGAAGTGCATGGTTTGTTTGGGCCCGACAAAAAATTTTTGTGAAGGACTACCTCTGATCACTAATGAGGAGGTTGACGATGAGGGTGTTAATTAAAAAAAATACTAATTATGTAAAATAAATTTCATGAACTTTATGCAAATGAAGTAGTATGTCGGAGGTGCCTAGATGGTTAACGTCCCTACCTCTACTAACTTTGGGGTCACAAATGGAGCAGATGCCCTCACAAACGTTATGGATGAGTACCTGGAACTCAGGGGAGTATGCGACAACTGGGAAGTTCCAGTACTCACAGGTAAAGCTGCAGCTAGAAGTGATGTCTGTAGCAACTCGTGCTCTACCCCTGACTCCGTTACCCTTTTTAGTGGTCGGATGGTGCCTGTGGTGCTAGAGTTCTTCTGCCCATGGCAGCCGCGTTTGAATGGGTGAATTAGGTCCGCCCAAACTCCGATGCCCCCCGGTCTTATTAAGTGACAAGGCACCACCCGAGACTACGAGTGAGTAAGGGGGAACCTAACTAACCCTGTAATATCAATGCACGAGTGATAATGAGAACAACAATGGTCTTAGATGTTATAAGCAAATAGACAGTGAGAGCAACAATGCTCAGGGATGATAAAGATATAAATATAAACAAAGAACTGTTAGCGTGGATATTCCACGAAAATCTGAACACCGGCTGGCAAGATCTGGTCAAGAATCGATCAGGCAAAGTCTCCAGGTCACAGCACAACACAGGCAGGATCTCCAACGAGCGGACAGGTTCACACAGAAGTAAGAACTATCACCAGCGTCTTTGGAGTGACCAGGAAGAGAATATAAATGGTGCTGCACCAATCACAGAAGAAATTCCTTAATAGCAAATATCGTGCAGCTGTCCTGCTGCACGTCCTTGTACACAGCTGGGTACTTAGTTACCCAGCAACGGGGAACGCCGTCTGCCTCCAATGTCCCCGTTGTTAGGGATCCGGCGGCTCACAGCGCCCGGCGTCTGCCTGTTGCTAGGCACCGGGTGGGGGTCAGTGGGAGGTGCAGCATCCCGGCTCCACGGTAACGGCTGTGACACGCGCCTCCCGGCGCTAACAGGATTTGGGTAAAAATAATCCCACACCCAAGAGGTGGCTTTTTTGGTTTCATCACAATGGGTTTCTTTTTATCAAGAACTGCTGCCACTGGTGGCTGACTTACACAAACAAAACCATCAACATCCTCATTAGTGTCAGATGGTACACAAATATCCCCCTCATCCTGCTTCACTTCCACACTAGCATCCTCAATTTCTATTATGTCATCATCACCATCTTTATTTGTACTGTTTTGCAGATGATACAGAAATGGTGGAAGGAGACGAAGGAGGCTTCTGTACGAGTACAGTTTGAGCAATGTCAGACTCACACATAGCTAGTGGGGACACCCCTAGACTCTCCTCTGGGATTTGTGCACACTCAGTTTGTTCTTCAGCCTTAGAGCTCTTTTTTTGGGCACTGCTTTGTCGATTTTTAATGTGACACCTCTATCCTTTTTTGAACAGTGTGAAAGATTTTGATTTCAGGGGCCCTTTCCTAAACTTCAGCAACCTGGACCACCTTTAGTAGATGTTGCAGTACTATCATGACTGGCACTAGTATTTGGTTGCTGCTGCTGCTCTTCTGTCGACTGATTGTGATCCATATCGACTCAGTGCTTATATTTGTGAACGCAGTGAGGTACAGCACCTACATCACAAACAAGTTGTACAAAAAATATATTAGCTCTAGGCTGCACTGCAGACAGCAGCAAAAAAACACTAGTGTGCTGTGCACCAAGGGTTCATGCTGCCCTATATGGAGCTCTGTCCTGCAGCTGCACTGTGGGCAGTGACAAAGAAAATATGTCACCAGTGTGACACTTAGGGTTACACAACAGCACCAGTGTCAGTGCCGTAACTAGGCATTTTAGCGCTGTGTGCAAGAAACGATAGTGGCGCCCCCCCCCCCCCCCCCAATGTAAGATAGAGGCAGTGCGCGGCGTAGGCACGCAAAAAATTTATAGGGGCGTGGCTTAATGGGGAAGGGGCGTGGCCACAAAATAATAGCAATTCATACTACGGTGCACAGTAGTCTACATTATTCAAATTACGCTGCACAGTAGCGCCACTACACCAGTAGAGCCCCTTTTATACATTACAGCAGACAGCGTCCCCCTTTTTACACATTACAGCAGCCAGTCCCCCTTTTTACACATTGCGGCAGCCAGTCCCCCTTTTTACACATTGCGGCATCCAGGCCCCTTTTTTACACATTACGGCAGCCAGTCCCCCTTTTTACACATTGCGGCAGCCAGTCCCCCTCTTTACACATTGCGGCATCCAGTCCCCCTTTTTACACATTGCGGCAGCCAGTCCCCCTCTTTACACATTGCGGCATCCAGTCCCCTTTTTGACACATTGCGGCAGCCAGTCCCCATTTTCACACATTGCGGCATCCAGGACCCCTTTTTACACATTGCGGCAGCCAGGCCCCCTCTTTACACATTACGGCAGCCAGTCCTCCTTTTTACACATTGCGGCATCCAGTCCCCTTTTTGACACATTGCGGCAGCCAGTCCCCATTTTCACACATTGCGGCAGCCAGTCCCCCTTTTTACACATTGCGGCAGCCAGGCCCCCTCTTTACACATTACGGCAGCCAGTCCTCCTTTTTACACATTGCGGCATCCAGTCCCCCTTTTTACACATTGCGGCAGCCAGTCCCCATTTTTACACATTGCGGCATCCAGTCCCCCTTTTTACACATTGCGGCAGCCAGTCCCCATTTTTACACATTGCGGCATCCAGTCCCCCTTTTTACACATTGCGGCAGCCAGTCCCCATTTTTACACATTGCGGCATCCAGGACCCCTTTTTACACATTGCGGCAGCCAGGCCTCCTTTTTACACATTGCGGCAGCCGGGACATAATTTTACACATTGCGGCAGCCGGGACCCCTTTTTACACATTGCGGCAGCCGGGACCCCATTTTACACATTGCGGCAGCCGGGACACCTTTTTACACATTGCGGCAGCCGGGACCCCTTTTTACACATTGCGGCAGCCGGGACCCCATTTTACACATTGCGGCAGCCGGGACCCCTTTTTACACATTGCGGCATCCAGGACCCCATTTTACACATTGCGGCATCCAGGACCCCTTTTTACACATTGCGGCAGCCAGGCCTCCTTTTTACACATTGCGGCAGCCGGGACATCATTTTACACATTGCGGCAGCCGGGACCCCTTTTTACACATTGCGACAGCCGGGACCCCATTTTACACATTGCGGCAGCCGGGACCCCTTTTTACACATTGCGGCAGCCGGGACCCCATTTTACACATTGCGGCAGCCGGGACCCCATTTTACACATTGCGGCAGACGAGACCCCATTTTACACATTGCGGCAGACGAGACCCCATTTTACACATTGCGGCAGACGAGACCCCATTTTACACATTGCGGCAGACGGTGAGAGAGAGAGAGAGAGAGAGAGAAAGAGAGAGAGAGAGGGATATACTTACCTTCTCCCCGCTGACAGGCTCCTCGTGCAGCTCCCTCTCGGTGCAGGCTGTGTGAGGTGAGAAGGAGGAGGAGGGAGGGGGAGCAGGGAGCCGCAGCAGCGCTATTTGATTGGTAGTAAGCGCCGCTGCAGCATCCCCCTCTCCTCCTGTATTGGTTGCCTGGCGCTGCTGTGGATGCTGGGGAACCGCATCCCAGCATCCTTAGCAGCGCCGGGCAGCCAATACAGGAGGAGAGGGGGATGCTGCAGCGGCGCTTACTACCAATCAAATAGCGCTGCTGCGGCTCACTGCTCCCCCTCCCTCCTCCTCCTTCTCTCCGCTGCCCAGCGCTGGTCCTCTTCTCCCTACACAGCGGGGCGCACGGCGCAGACTTCGGCGGCATGTAATGAGTCAATTTGACTCATTACATGCCGCTGGCCGGTGCGCCCTCAGGGCAACTGCGCTGTGTGCCAAGCCCCCTTGGCACACACGTAGTTACGGCCCTGACCAGTGTGATACACATAGACAATAGATGTAACTTTCAAGTTTCAGCACTATAAAAACTAATAATGCCTTGCTATAACTACCTGTACTGTATCTGGGTCGGACAATACTATAAACACTAAGGGCACTGGAGTGGAGTCAGCATAGACCGTCAGCAGTACACAGCTCTCTGGTGTCCAGACACGCTTTAAGAGAGGAGGGTGCCTGTGTGCAGGCTCCAATTGGGCCCCCTCCTCTCCGGCGGGCATTGTCACTGGAAAATAGCCGCAGCGGACATTTTCCAAGTGATTTTTGCTGCCGTACAGCTAACGCCGGGCTGACGGAGAGGTGAGTATAAGAAAATGGGTGCAGGGTGTGCGGTGTGTGTGCCCCCCCCCTGGACCCAGGGTCCCATGCGCAACGTACACTTTGCACCCATTATAGATACACCACTGCTGGTGTCTGCGCTAAAATGGCCCCGAATCGTCATGGGCTTATATCAAATCCAAAACCAGCAAGAACCCACGCCGAGATGATAATGTTTTGCTTTGATTTGGAAACTAAGGCTGCAGGGAAAACACGGCCCACGGCTCAGACTCCCCTGGATCTGGAAGTTCAGGTGAGGGCGGTTTTCAGAAAACCGGTCCCGCTCATCTCTAATTATTATTACATATGGATGATTATTACTACATGGGGGATGTACCCTAATTATCACATAGGGATAATGATTATTACACTGGAGTGACTGTACCTAGTATACACAGTGCTGTATTATTATTACATAGGGGGGTAACTGTACACAGTATACACAGTGCTGTATCATTATTACTAGTGATGAGCGGGTTCGGTTTCTCGGAAACCGAACCCCCCCGAACTTCACCTTTTTTACACGGGTCCGAGGCAGGTTAGAACCTTCCCGCCTTGCTCGGCTAACCCGAGCGCGCCCGAACGTCATCATCCCGCTGTCGGATTCTCGCGAGATTCGGATTCTATATAAGCAGCCGCGCGTCGCCGCCATTTTCACTCGTGCATTGGAGATGATAGGGAGAGGACGTGGCTGGCGTCCTCTCCGTTTATTGTAGAAGTTGATTGGTTTATTGCTTAATTGTGGGGAGGATTGGGGAGCAGCTGTTAGGAGTACAGTGCAGAGTTTTGCTGATAAGTGACCACCAGTTTTATCCGTTCTCTGCCTGAAAAAAACGCTCCATACCATATCTGTGCTCAGTGTGCTGCATAATATATCTGTGCTGAGTGCTCACACTGCTTAATTGTGGGGACTGGGGAGCAGCTATAGCAGGAGTACAGTGCAGAGTTTTGCTGACAGTGACCACCAGTATACGTTGTCTGCCTGAAAAACACTCCATATCTGTGCTCAGTGTGCTGCTTTATTGTGGGGACTGGGGACCACCAGTATAATTAATATTATATAGGAGGAGTACAGTGCAAAGTGCACTGCTGTACCTACCTCTGTGTCGTCATCCATTAAGTATACTATCCATCTACATTCTATACCTGTGGTGCATTTTAGTTTTGCAGTTTGCTGACACAGTGTCCACCAGTATACTATATATAGCAGTACGGTAGGCCACTGCTGTACCTACCTCTGTGTCGTCACTCGTCATCCATTAAGTATACTATCCATCTACATTCTATACCTGTGGTGCATTTTAGACAGTTTTGCAGTTTGCTGACAGTGTCCACCAGTATACTATATATAGCAGTACGGTAGGCCACTGCTGTACCTACCTCTGTGTCGTCACTCGT
This sequence comes from Pseudophryne corroboree, assembly GCF_028390025.1. Lineage (NCBI taxonomy): Eukaryota > Metazoa > Chordata > Amphibia > Anura > Myobatrachidae > Pseudophryne > Pseudophryne corroboree. The sequence continues at coordinate 20,379 of NW_026968617.1, forward strand.
CATCCATTAAGTATACTATCCATCTACATTCTATACCTGTGGTGCATTTTAGTTTTGCAGTTTGCTGACAGTGTCCACCAGTATACTATATATAGCAGTACGGTAGGCCACTGCTGTACCTACATCTGTGTCGTCACTCGTCATCCATTAAGTATACTATCCATCTACATTCTATACCTGTGGTGCATTTTAGTTTTGCAGTTTGCTGACAGTGTCCACCAGTATACTATATATAGCAGTACGGTAGGCCACTGCTGTACCTACCTCTGTGTCGTCACTCGTCATCCATTAAGTATACTATCCATCTACATTCTATACCTGTGGTGCATTTTAGTTTTGCAGTTTGCTGACAGTGTCCACCAGTATACTATATATAGCAGTACGGTAGGCCACTGCTGTACCTACCTCTGTGTCGTCATCCATTAAGTATACTATCCATCTACATTCTATACCTGTGGTGCATTTTAGTTTTGCAGTTTGCTGACAGTGACCACCAGTATACTATATATAGCAGTACGGAAGGCCACTGCTGTACCTACCTCTGTGTCGTCAAGTATACTATCCATCCATACCTGTGGTGCATTTCAGTTGTGCGCAGTAAATATAGTAGTAGGCCATTGCTATTGATACTGGCATATAATTCCACACATTACAAAATGGAGAACAAAAATGTGGAGGGTAAAATAGGGAAAGATCAAGATCCACTTCCACTTCGTGCTGAAGCTGCTGCCACTAGTCATGGCAGAGACGATGAAATGCCATCAACGTCGTCTGCCAAGGCCGATGCCCAATGTCATAGTAGAGAGCATGTAAAATCCAAAAAACAAAAGTTCAGTAAAATGACCCAAAAATCTAAATTAAAATCGTCTGAGGAGAAGCGTAAACTTGCCAATATGCCATTTACGACACGGAGTGGCAAGGAACGGCTGAGGCCCTGGCCTATGTTCATGGCTAGTGGTTCAGCTTCACATGAGGATGGAAGCACTCATCCTCTCGCTAGAAAAAAGAAAAGACTTAAGCTGGCAAAAGCACAGCAAAGAACTGTGCGTTCTTCTAAATCACAAATCCCCAAGGAGAGTCCAATTGTGTCGGTTGCGATGCCTGACCTTCCCAACACTGGACGGGAAGAGGTGGCGCCTTCCACCATTTGCACGCCCCCTGCAAGTGCTGGAAGGAGCACCCGCAGTCCAGTTCCTGATAGTCAAATTGAAGATGTCACTGTTGAAGTACACCAGGATGAGGATATGGGTGTTGCTGGCGCTGGGGAGCAAATTGACAAGGAGGATTCTGATGGTGAGGTGGTTTGTTTAAGTCAGGCACCCGGGGAGACACCTGTTGTCCGTGGGAGGAATATGGCCATTGACATGCCTGGTCAAATTACAAAAAAATCACCTCTTCGGTGTGGAATTATTTCAACACAAATGCGGACAACAGGTGTCAAGCCGTGTGTTGCCTTTGTCAAGCTGTAATAAGTAGGGGTAAGGACGTTAACCACCTCGGAACATCCTCCCTTATACGTCACCTGCAGCGCATTCATCATAAGTCAGTGACAAGTTCAAAAACTTTGGGTGACAGCGGAAGCAGTCCACTGACCACTAAATCCCTTCCTCTTGTAACCAAGCTCCTGCAAACCACCCCACCAACTCCCTCAGTGTCAATTTCCTCCTTACCTAGGAAAGCCAATAGTCCTGCAGGCCATGTCACTGTCAAGTCTGACGAGTCCTCTCCTGCCTGGGATTCCTCCGATGCATCCTTGAGTGTAACGCCTACTGCTGCTGGCGCTGCTGTTGTTGTTGCTGGGAGTCGATCGTCATCCCAGAGGGGTAGTCGGAAGACCACTTGTACTACTTCCAGTAAGCAATTGACTGTCCAACAGTCCTTTGCGAGGAAGATGAAATATCACAGCAGTCATCCTGCTGCAAAGCAGATAACTCAGGCCTTGGCAGCCTGGGCGGTGAGAAACGTGGTTCCGGTATCCATCGTTAATTCAGAGGCAACTATAGACTTGATTGAGGTACTGTGTCCCCGGTACCAAATACCATCTAGGTTCCATTTCTCTAGGCAGGCGATACCGAAAATGTACACAGACCTCAGAAAAAGACTCACCAGTGTCCTAAAAAATGCAGTTGTACCCAATGTCCACTTAACCACGGACATGTGGACAAGTGGAGCAGGGCAGGGTCAGGACTATATGACTGTGACAGCCCACTGGGTAGATGTATTGCCTCCCGCAGCAAGAACAGCAGCGGCGGCACCAGTAGCATCATCTCGCAAATGCCAACTCGTTCCTAGGCAGGCTACGCTTTGTATCACCGCTTTCCAGAATACGCACACAGCTGAAAACCTCTTACGGCAAATGAGGAAGATCATCGCAGAATGGCTTTCCCCAATTGGACTCTCCTGGGGATTTGTGACATCGGACAACGCCAGCAATATTGTGCGTGCATTACATCTGGGCAAATTCCAGCACGTCCCATGTTTTGCACATACATTGAATTTGGTGGTGCAGAATTATTTAAAAAACGACAGGGGCATGCAAGAGATGCTGTCGGTGGCCCGAAGAATTGTGGGCCACTTTCGGCATTTAGGCACCGCGTACAGAAGACTGGAGCACCACCAAACATTCCTGAACCTGCCCTGCCATCATCTGAAGCAAGAGGTGGTAACGAGGTGGAATTCAACCCTCTATATGCTTCAGAGGATGGAGGAGCAGCAAAAGGCCATTCAAGCCTATACATCTGCCCACGATATAGGCAAAGGAGGTGGAATGCACCTGACTCAAGCGCAGTGGAGAATGATTTCAACGTTGTGCAAGGTTCTGCAACCCTTTGAACTTGCCACACGTGAAGTCAGTTCAGACACTGCCAGCCTGAGTCAGGTCATTCCCCTCATCAGGCTTTTGCAGAAGAAGCTGGAGACATTGAAGGAGGAGCGAAAACAGAGCGATTCCGCTAGGCATGTGGGACTTGTGGATGGAGCCCTTAATTCGTTTAACCAGGATTCACGGATGGTCAATCTGTTGAAATCAGAGCACTACATTATGGCCACCGTGCTCGATCCTACGTTGTATCTCTCTTTCCGGCAGACACAAGTCTGCAGAGGTTCAAAGACCTGCTGGTGAGAAAATTGTCAAGTCAAGCGGAACGCGACCTGTCAACATCTCTTCCTTCACATTCTCCCGCAACTGGGGGTGCGAGGAAAAGGCTAAGAATTCCTAGCCCACCCGCTGGCGGTGATGCAGGGCAGTCTGGAGCGAGTGCTGACATCTGGTCCGGACTGAAGGACCTGCCAATGATTACTGACATGTCGTCTACTGTCACTGCATATGATTCTCTCACCATGGAAAGAATGGTGGAGGATTATATGAGTGACCGCATCCAAGTAGGCACGTCAGACAGTCCGTACGTATACTGGCAGGAAAAAGAGGCAATTTGGAGGCCCTTGCAGAAACTGGCTTTATTCTACCTAAGTTGCCCTCCCTCCAGTGTGTACTCCGAAAGAGTGTTTAGTGCCGCCGCTCACCTTGTCAGCAATCGGCGTACGAGGTTACTTCCAGAAAATGTGGAGAAGATGATGTTCATCAAAATGAATTATAATCAATTACTCCATGGAGACATTCACCAGCAGCAATTGCCTCCAGAAAGTACACGGGGACCTGAGATGGTGGATTCCAGTGGGGACGAATTAATAATCTGTGAGGAGGGGGATGTAAGCAGTGAAAGGGGTGAGGAATCGGAGGATGATGATGAGGTGGACATCTTGCCTCTGTAGAGCCAGTTTGTGCAAGTAGAGATTGATTGCTTCTTTTTTGGTGGGGGCACAAACCAACCAGTCATTTCAGTCACAGTCATGTGGCAGACCCTGTCGCTGAAATGATGGGTTGGTTAAAGTGTGCATGTCCTGTTTATACAACATAAGGGTGGGTGGGAGGGCCCAAGGACAATTCCATCTTGCACCTCTTTTTTCTTTAATTTTTCTTTGCATCATGTGCTGTTTGGGGACAATTTTTTGGAAGTGCCATCCTGTCTTGATTGACACTGCAGTGCCACTCCTAGATGGGCCAGGTGTTTGTGTCGGCCACTTGTGTCGCTTAGCTTAGTCACACAGCCACCTTGGTGCGCCTCTTTTTTTCTTTGCATCATGTGCTGTTTGGGGACAATTTTTTGGAAGTGCCATCCTGTCCTGATTGACACTGCAGTGCCACTCCTAGATGGGCCAGGTGTTTGTGTCGGCCACTTGTGTCGCTTAGCTTAGTCACACAGCCACCTTGGTGCGCCTCTTTTTTTCTTTGCATCATGTGCTGTTTGGGGACAATTTTTTGGAAGTGCCATCCTGTCTTGATTGACACTGCAGTGCCACTCCTAGATGGGCCAGGTGTTTGTGTCGGCCACTTGTGTCGCTTAGCTTAGTCACACAGCCACCTTGGTGCGCCTCTTTTTTTCTTTGCATCATGTGCTGTTTGGGGACAATTTTTTGGAAGTGCCATCCTGTCCTGATTGACACTGCAGTGCCACTCCTAGATGGGCCAGGTGTTTGTGTCGGCCACTTGTGTCGCTTAGCTTAGTCACACAGCCACCTTGGTGCGCCTCTTTTTTTCTTTGCATCATGTGCTGTTTGGGGACAATTTTTTGGAAGTGCCATCCTGTCTTGATTGACACTGCAGTGCCACTCCTATATGGGCCAGGTGTTTGTGTCGGCCACTTGTTTCGCTTAGCTTAGTCACACAGCCACCTTGGTGCGCCTCTTTTTTTCTTTGCATCATGTGCTGTTTGGGGACAATTTTTTGGAAGTGCCATCCTGTCTTGGATTGACACTGCAGTGCCACTCCTAGATGGGCCAGGTGTTTGTGTCGGCCACTTGTGTCGCTTAGCTTAGTCACACAGCCACCTTGGTGCGCCTCTTTTTTTCTTTGCATCATGTGCTGTTCGGGGACAATTTTTTGGAAGTGCCATCCTGTCTTGATTGACACTGCAGTGCCACTCCTAGATGGGCCAGGTGTTTGTGTCGGCCACTTGTGTCGCTTAGCTTAGCCATCCAGCGACCTCGGTGCAAATTGTAGGACTAAAAATAATATTGTGAGGTGTGAGGTGTTCAGAATAGACTGAAAATGAGTGGAAATTATGGTTATTGAGGTTAATAATACTTTGGGATCAAAATGACCCCCAAATTCTATGATTTAAGCTGTTTTTTAGGGTTTTTTGAAAAAAACACCCGAATCCAAAACACACCCGAATCCGACAAAAAAATTTCGGTGAGGTTTTGCCAAAACGCGTTCGAACCCAAAACACGGCCGCGGAACCGAACCCAAAACCAAAACACAAAACCCGAAAAATGTCCGGTGCACATTACTAATTATTACATAGGGGGGTGACTGTACCCAGTATACACAGTGCTGTATTATTATTACATAGGGGGGTGACTGTACCCAGTATACACAGTGCTGTATTATTATTACATAGGGGGGTGACTGTACCCAGTATACACAGTGCTGTATCATTATTACATAGGGGGGTGACTGTACCCAGTATACACAGTGCTGTATTATTATTACATAGGGGGGTGACTGTACCCAGTATACACAGTGCTGTATCATTATTACATAGGGGGGTGACTGTACCCAGTATACACAGTGCTGTAGTATTATTATTATTATTATTATTATTATTATTATTATATAGGGGTGTGCTGACTGTTACATGTGGGTGACTGTACCCAGTATACACAGTGCTGTATTATTATTATTATTATTATTATTATAATATAGGGGTGTGCTGACTGTTACATGGGGATGACTGTACCCAGTATACACAGTGCTGTGTAATTATCACATGGGGGTATGTATATGACATGGGGGCGTGTCTCTCTCTCTCTCTCCCCCGCCCCCCTCTGTTGCTGTTGCTGCTGCTGCTGCAGCCGGCACTGGCGGTCACGTGGTGCTCGGTCACATGACTCTGACGTCACCCGCCGCCCTCAGCTGGGAGGAACCGAGAGGGAGACACCAGGATTTCTGCGCCCGGGAGTATGCGGTGACCCGGGCAGGGTGAGTGTGACACAGGGGGGGAGGGAGCAGCTTCCATCCTACAGCGCTGCCGAGTATCACTCTGTCACATGACCAACGCCGGCTCCGCAGCGCCGCCCACCTGCAGAGCATTGCACCCTGTGTACAGCCCCTTCCACATGCAGAGCATTGCACCCTGTGTACAGCCCCTTCCACATGCAGAGCATTGCACCCTGTGTACAGCCCCTTCCACATGCAGAGCATTGCACCCTGTGTACAGCCCCTTCCACATGCAGAGCATTGCACCCTGTGTACAGCCCCTTCCACATGCAGAGCATTGCACACTGTGTACAGCCCCCTCCCCCTGCAGAGCATTGCACCCTGTGTACAGCCCCCTCCACCTGTAGAGCATTGCACCGTGTACAGTCCCCCTCCCTCCACCTGCAGAGCATTGCATCCTGTGTACAGCCCCCTCCACCTGCAGAGCATTGAACCCTGTGTACAGCCCCCTCCATCTGCAGAGCATTGCACCCTGTGTACAGTCCCCGCTCCACCTGCAGAGCATTGCACCCTGTGTACAGTCCCTCCTCCACCTGCAGAGCATTGCAGCCTGTGTACAGTCCCCCCTCCACCTGCAGTGCATTGCAGCCTGTGTACAGTCCCCCCTCCACCTGCAGAGCATTGCACCGTGTACAGCCCCCTCCACTGCAGAGCATTGCACCGTGTACAGCCCCCCTCCACCTGCAGAGCATTGCACCCTGTATACAGCCCCCCTCCACCTGCAGAGCATTGCACCCTGTGTACAACCTCCTCCACCTGCAGAGCATTGCACCCTGTATACAGCCCCCCTCCATCTGCAGAGCATTGCACCGTGTACAGTCCCCCCCTCCACCTGCAGAGCATTGACCCTGTATACAGCCCCTTCCACCTGCAGAGCATTGCACCCTGTGTACAATCCCCCCTCCACCTGCAGAGCATTGTACCCTGTGTACAGTCCACCCTCCACCTGCAGAGCACTGTATACAGCCCCTCTCCACTAGCAGAGCATTACCCCATCTTTATACAGCCCCCCCTTCATCAGGAGAACCATTGCACACCCTGTATACAGTCAACTACCAGATAGTCCATCTCTGACTCTTCTGAGTAGACCGGGCGTCTCTGAGCCCTCTCTCTGCTCACTACCAGAGCACACATGTCCCACAGTAATAATATGTATATGCCACACTGGGCTGAGTCTGGAGTCACTGACAAGAATTTACAAATGGAGGCCAATGAGCCATCCCATGTACCTCATTATATTACATACCTGGATCAGATGAGAAGCTGGAACCAGTGCTGAGAATGAGGACTAGTCAGGGACTGAGTAGGTGAGGATGAGGACTAGTCAGGGACTGAGTAGGTGAGGATGAGGACTAGTCAGGGACTGAGTAGGTGAGGATGAGGACTTGTCAGGGACTCAGTAGGTGAGGATGAGTCAGGGACTGAGTAGGTGAGGATGAGGACTAGTCAGGGACTGAGTAGGTGAGGATGAGTACTAGTCAGGGACTGAGTAGGTGAGGATGAGGACTAGTCAGTGACTGAGTAGGTGAGGATGAGGACTAGTCAGGGACTGAGTAGGTGAGGATGAGGACTAGTCAGGGACTGAGTAGGTGAGGATGAGGACTAGTCAGGGACTGAGAAGGTGAGGATGAGGACGAGTCAGGGACTGAGTAGGTGAGGATGAGGACGAGTCAGGGACTGAGTAGGTGAGGATGAGGACGAGTCAGGGACTGAGTAGGTGAGGATGAGGACTAGTAGGTGAGGATGGGGACAAGTGAGGGACTGAGTAGGTGAGGATGAGGACTAGTGAGGGACTGAGTAGGTGAGGATGAGGACGAGTCAGGGACTGAGGTGAGGATGAGGACGAGTCAGGGACTGAGTAGGTGAGGACGAGTCAGGGACTGAGTAGGTGAGGACGAGTCAGGGACTGAGTAGGTGAGGATGAGTCAGGGACTGAGTAGGTGAGGATGAGGACTAGTGAGGGACTGAGTAGGTGAGGATGAGGACTAGTGAGGGACTGAGAAGGTGAGGATGAGGACGAGTCAGGGACTGAGTAGGTGAGGATGAGGACGAGTCAGGGACTGAGTAGGTGAGGATGAGGACGAGTCAGGGACTGAGTAGGTGAGAATGAGGACGAGTCAGGGACTGAGTAGGTGAGGATGAGGATGAGTCAGGGACTGAGTAGGTGAGGATGAGTCAGGGACTGAGTAGGTGAGGATGAGTCAGGGACTGAGTAGGTGAGGATGAGGACGAGTCAGGGACTGAGTAGGTGAGGATGAGGACGAGTCAGGGACTGAGTAGGTGAGGATGAGGACGAGTCAGGGACTGAGTAGGTGAGGATGAGTCAGGGACTGAGTAGGTGAGGATGAGGATGAGTCAGGGACTGAGTAGGTGAGGATGAGGACTAGTGAGGGACTGAGTAGGTGAGGATGAGGACTAGTGAGGGACTGAGTAGGTGAGGATGAGGACTAGTGAGGGACTGAGAAGGTGAGGATGAGGACGAGTCAGGGACTGAGTAGGTGAGGATGAGTCAGGGACTGAGTAGGTGAGGATGAGGACTAGTGAGGGACTGAGTAGGTGAGGATGAGGACTAGTGAGGGACTGAGTAGGTGAGGATGAGGACTAGTGAGGGACTGAGAAGGTGAGGATGAGGACGAGTCAGGGACTGAGTAGGTGAGGATGAGGACGAGTCAGGGACTGAGTAGGTGAGGATGAGGACAAGTCAGGGACTGAGTAGGTGAGGATGTGGATGAGTCAGGGACTGAGTAGATGTGGATGAGTCAGGGACTGAGTAGGTGAGGATGAGTCAGGGACTGAGTAGGTGAGGATGAGGACTAGTCAGGGACTGAGTAGGTGAGGATGAGTCAGGGACTGAGTAGGTGAGGATGAGGACTAGTCAGGGACTGAGTAGGTGAGGATGAGTCAGGGACTGAGTAGGTGAGGATGAGGATGAGTCAGGGACTGAGTAGGTGAGGATGAGTCAGGGACTGAGTAGATGAGGATGAGTCAGGGACTGAGTAGGTGAGGATGAGGACAAGTCAGGGACTGAGTAGGTGAGGACGAGGATGAGTCAGGGACTGAGTAGATGCGGATGAGTCAGGGACTGAGTAGGTGAGGATGAGTCAGGGACTGAGTAGGTGAGGACGAGTCAGGGACTAAGTAGGTGAGGATGAGGACGAGTCAGGGACTGAGTAGGTGGCAGTGACAGAATAGGGGACACGTTCCCGGGAAGCTAACACTTATTTCTCTATCGTCCTAGTGGATGCTGGGGTTCCTGAAAGGACCATGGGGAATAGCGGCTCCGCAGGAGACAGGGCACAAAAAGTAAAGCTTTTTCCGATCAGGTGGTGTGCACTGGCTCCTCCCCCTATGACCCTCCTCCAGACTCCAGTTAGATTTTTGTGCCCGGCCGAGAAGGGTGCAATCTAGGTGGCTCTCCTAAAGAGCTGCTTAGAAAAAGTTTAGCTAGGTTTTTTATTTTACAGTGATTCCTGCTGGCAACAGGATCACTGCAGCGAGGGACTGAGGGGAGAAGGAGTCAACTCACCTGCGTGCAGGATGGATTGGCTTCTTGGCTACTGGACATCAAGCTCCAGAGGGACGATCACAGGTACAGCCTGGATGGTCACCGGAGCCACGCCGCCGGCCCCCTTGCAGATGCTGAAGTCAGAAGAGGTCCAGAATCGGCGGCTGAAGACTCCTGCAGTCTTCAAAAGGTAGCGCACAGCACTGCAGCTGTGCGCCATTTTCCTCTCAGCACACTTCACACGGCAGTCACTGAGGGTGCAGGGCGCTGGGAGGGGGGCGCCCTGGGAGGCAAAATGATTACCTATAAAGGCTAAAAATACCTCACATATAGCCCTAGAGGCTATATGGAGATATTTAACCCCTGCCTAATTTTTCTAAATAGCGGGAGACGAGCCCGCCAGAAAAGGGGCGGGGCCTATCTCCTCAGCACACGGCGCCATTTCCTCTCACAGCTCCGCTGGTCAGGACGGCTCCCAACAGAGAGGGGGGGGCACATTTATGGCGATATTTTGATATAACAAAGCAGCTATAAGGAAGCACTTATTATAAGGCTATCCCTGATATATATATAGCGCTTTTGGTGTGTGCTGGCAAACTCTCCCTCTGTCTCCCCAAAGGGCTAGTGGGTCCTGTCTTCGTTAGGAGCATTCCCTGTGTGTCTGCTGTGTGTCGGTACGTGTGTGTCGACATGTATGAGGACGATATTGGTGTGGAGGCGGAGCAATTGCCAAATATGAGGATGTCACCCCCTAGGGAGTCGACACCGGAATGGATGCCTTTATTTATGGAACTACGGGATAGTGTCAACACGCTAAAGCAGTCGTTTGACGACATGAGGCGGCCGGACAATCAATTAGTGCCTGTCCAGGCGACTCAAACACCGTCAGGGGCTGTGAAACGCCCTTTGCCTCAGTCGGTCGACACAGACCCAGACACAGGCGATGACTCCAGTGGTGACTGTGACGAATCAACCGTATTTTCCAGTAGGGCCACACGTTATATGATTTTGGCAATGAAGGAGGCGTTACATTTAGCTGATACTACAGGTACCACTAAACAGGGTATTATGTGGGGTATGAAAAAACTACCTATAGTTTTTCCTGAATCAGAAGAATTAAATGACGTGTGTAATGAAGCGTGGGTTGCCCCTGATAAAAAGCTGATAATTTCAAAGAAATTATTGGCATTATACCCTTTCCCGCCAGAGGTTAGGGAGCGCTGGGAAACACCTCCTAGGGTGGACAAGGCGCTAACACGCTTATCTAAACAAGTGGCGTTACCCTCTCCTGAGACGGCCGCACTTAAAGATCCATCAGATAGGAGGATGGAAAATATCCAAAAAAGTATATACACACATGCAGGTGTTATACTACGACCAGCTGTAGCGACTGCCTGGATGTGCAGTGCTGGGGTAGTTTGGTCAGAGTCCCTGATTGAAAATATTGATACCCTGGACAGGGACAATATTTTACTGTCGTTAGAACAAATAAAGGATGCATTTCTTTATATGCGTGATGCACAGAGGGATATCTGCACACTGGCATCACGGGTAAGTGCTATGTCCATTTCGGCCAGAAGAGCTTTATGGACGCGACAGTGGACAGGCGATGCGGATTCAAAACGGCATATGGAAGTTTTGCCGTATAAAGGGGAGGAGTTATTTGGAGTCGGTCTATCAGATTTGGTGGCCACGGCTACAGCCGGGAAATCCACCTTTCTACCTCAAGTCACTCCCCAACAGAAAAAGGCACCGACTTTTCAACCGCAGCCCTTTCGTTCCTTTAAAAATAAGAGAGCAAAGGGCTATTCATATCTGCCACGAGGCAAAGGTCGAGGGAAGAGACAGCAACACGCAGCTCCTTCCCAGGAACAGAAGCCATCCCCGGCTTCTACAAAAGCCTCAGCATGACGCTGGGGCTTCTCAAGCGGACTCGGGGACGGTGGGCGGTCGTCTCAAAAATTACAGCGCGCAGTGGGCTCACTCGCAGGTAGATCCCTGGATCCTGCAGATAATATCTCAAGGGTACAGGTTGGAATTAGAGACGGATCCACCTCGCCGTTTCCTGAAGTCTGCTTTACCAACGTCCCCCTCCGAAAGGGAGACGGTTTTGGAAGCCATTCACAAGCTGTACTCTCAGCAGGTGATAGTCAAGGTACCTCTTCTACAACAAGGGAAGGGGTATTATTCCACTCTTTTTGTGGTACCGAAGCCGGATGGCTCGGTAAGGCCTATTCTAAATCTGAAGTCCTTGAACCTGTACATAAAGAAGTTCAAGTTCAAAATGGAGTCACTCAGAGCAGTGATAGCGAACCTGGAAGAGGGGGACTTTATGGTATCCTTGGACATCAAGGATGCGTATCTCCACGTTCCAATTTACCCCTCACACCAGGGGTACCTCAGGTTCGTTGTACAAAACTGTCACTATCAGTTTCAGACGCTGCCGTTCGGATTGTCCACGGCACCTCGGATCTTTACAAAGGTAATGGCCGAGATGATGATTCTTCTTCGAAGAAAAGGCGTATTAATTATCCCATACTTGGACGATCTCCTAATAAGGGCGAGGTCCAGAGAACAGCTAGAGATGGGATTAGCACTGTCTCAAGAAGTGCTAAAACAGCACGGGTGGATTCTGAATATTCCAAAATCCCAGTTAATGCCGACAACTCGTCTGCTGTTCCTAGGGATGATTCTGGACACGGTTCAGAAAAAGGTTTTTCTCCCGGAGGAAAAAGCCAAGGAGTTATCCGAGCTTGTCAGGAACCTCCTAAAACCAGGAAAGGTGTCTGTACATCAATGCACAAGAGTCCTGGGAAAAATGGTGGCTTCTTACGAAGCAATTCCATTCGGCAGATTCCACGCAAGAATTTTCCAAAGGGATCTGTTGGACAAATGGTCAGGGTCGCATCTTCAGATGCACCAGCGGATAACCCTGTCTCCAAGGACAAGGGTGTCTCTTCTGTGGTGGTTGCAGAGTCCTCATCTATTGGAGGGCCGCAGATTCGGCATACAGGATTGGATCCTGGTGACCACGGACGCCAGCCTGAGAGGCTGGGGAGCAGTCACACAAGGAAGAAACTTCCAGGGAGTATGGACAAGCCTGGAAACGTCTCTTCACATAAACATTCTGGAACTAAGAGCAATATACAATGCTCTAAGCCAGGCAGAACCTCTGCTTCAGGGAAAACCGGTGTTGATCCAGTCGGACAACATCACGGCAGTCGCCCATGTGAACAGACAGGGCGGCACAAGAAGCAGGAGTGCAATGGCAGAAGCTGCAAGGATTCTTCGCTGGGCAGAGAATCATGTGATAGCACTGTCAGCAGTGTTCATCCCGGGAGTGGACAACTGGGAAGCAGACTTCCTCAGCAGACACGATCTTCACCCGGGAGAGTGGGGACTTCATCCAGAAGTCTTCCACATGCTGGTAACCCGTTGGGAAAGACCAATGGTGGACATGATGGCGTCTCGCCTCAACAAAAAACTGGACAGGTATTGCGCCAGGTCAAGAGATCCGCAGGCAATAGCTGTGGACGCGCTGGTAACGCCTTGGGTGTACCAGTCGGTGTATGTGTTTCCTCCTTTGCCTCTCATACCAAAAGTATTGAGAATTATACGGCAAAGAGGCGTAAGAACGATACTAGTGGTTCCGGATTGGCCAAGAAGGACTTGGTACCCGGAACTTCAAGAGATGATCACGGAAGATCCGTGGCCTCTACCTCTAAGGAGGGACTTGCTTCAGCAGGGTCCCTGTCTGTTTCAAGACTTACCGCGGCTGCGTTTGACGGCATGGCGGTTGAACGCCGAATCCTAATGGAAAAAGGCATGCCGGAAGAAGTCATTCCTACTTTGATTAAAGCAAGGAAAGAAGTAACCGTGCAACATTATCACCGAATTTGGCGAAAATATGTTGCGTGGTGCGAAGATCGGAGTGCTCCGACGGAGGAATTTCAACTGGGTCGATTCCTACATTTCCTGCAATCAGGATTGTCTATGGGTCTCAAATTGGGATCTATTAAGGTTCAAATTTCGGCCCTGTCGATTTTCTTTCAAAAAGAATTGGCTTCAGTCCCTGAAGTCCAGACCTTTGTTAAGGGAGTGCTGCATATACAGCCTCCTGTGGTGCCTCCAGTTGCACCGTGGGATCTCAATGTAGTTTTGGATTTTCTAAAATCTCATTGGTTTGAACCACTAAATAAGGTGGATTTGAAATATCTCACTTGGAAAGTGACCATGTTACTAGCCCTGGCTTCTGCCAGGAGAGTGTCAGAATTGGCAGCTTTATCTTACAAAAGCCCATATCTGATTTTCCATTCGGACAGGGCAGAACTGCGGACTCGTCCGCATTTTCTCCCTAAGGTGGTGTCAGCATTTCATCTGAACCAGCCTATTGTAGTGCCTGCGGCTACAAGTGACTTGGAGGACTCCAAGTTACTGGACGTTGTCAGAGCATTAAAAATATATATTGCAAGAACAGCTGGAGTCAGAAAATCTGACTCGTTGTTTATATTGTATGCACCCAACAAGATGGGTGCTCCTGCGTCTAAGCAGACGATTGCTCGTTGGATCTGTAGCACAATCCAACTGGCACATTCTGTGGCAGGCCTGCCACAGCCTAAATCTGTAAAGGCCCACTCCACAAGGAAGGTGGGCTCATCTTGGGCGGCTGCCCGAGGGGTCTCGGCATTACAACTTTGCCGAGCAGCTACGTGGTCAGGGGAGAACACGTTTGTAAAATTTTACAAATTTGATACTCTGGCTAAGGAGGACCTGGAGTTCTCTCATTCGGTGCTGCAGAGTCATCCGCACTCTCCCGCCCGTTTGGGAGCTTTGGTATAATCCCCATGGTCCTTTCAGGAACCCCAGCATCCACTAGGACGATAGAGAAAATAAGATTTTACTTACCGATAAATCTATTTCTCGGAGTCCGTAGTGGATGCTGGGCGCCCATCCCAAGTGCGGATTATCTGCATAAATTGTACATAGTTATTGTTAACTAATTCGGGTTATTGTTGTAGGAAGCCATCTTTCAGAGGCTCCGCTGTTATCATACTGTTAACTGGGTTTAGATCACAAGTTGTACGGTGTGATTGGTGTGGCTGGTATGAGTCTTACCCGGGATTCAAAATCCTCCCTTATTGTGTACGCTCGTCCGGGCACAGTACCTAACTGGAGTCTGGAGGAGGGTCATAGGGGGAGGAGCCAGTGCACACCACCTGATCGGAAAAAGCTTTACTTTTTGTGCCCTGTCTCCTGCGGAGCCGCTATTCCCCATGGTCCTTTCAGGAACCCCAGCATCCACTACGGACTCCGAGAAATAGATTTATCGGTAAGTAAAATCTTATTTTCTCTAACGTCCTAAGTGGATGCTGGGGACTCCGTAAGGACCATGGGGAATAGCGGCTCCGCAGGAGACTGGGCACAAAAGTAAAGCTTTAGAACTACCTGGAGTGCACTGGCTCCTCCCCCTATGACCCTCCTCCAAGCCTCAGTTAGATTTTTGTGCCCGAACGAGAAGGGTGCACACTAGGTGGCTCTCCTGAGCTGCTTAGTGAAAAGTTTAGTTTTAGGTTTTTTATTTTCAGTGAGACCTGCTGGCAACAGGCTTACTGCATCGAGGGACTAAGGGGAGAAGAAGCGAACTCACCTGCGTGCAGAGTGGATTGGGCATCTTAGGCTACTGGACATTAGCTCCAGAGGGACGATCACAGGCCCAGCCATGGATGGGTCCCAGAGCCGCGCCGCCGGCCCCCTTACAGAGCCAGAAGACAGAAGAGGTCCGGAAAATCGGCGGCAGAAGACGTCCTGTCTTCAACAAGGTAGCGCACAGCACTGCAGCTGTGCGCCATTGCTCTCAGCACACTTCACACTCCGGTCACTGAGGGTGCAGGGCGCTGGGGGGGGGGGCGCCCTGAGACGCAATAAAAAACGCCTTGGATGGCAAAAAATGCATCACATATTGCTCCTGGGCTATATGGATGAATTTAACCCCTGCCAAAATACATAGAAAAACGGGAGATAGGCTCCGCCCCCTTATCGGCGGCCTTATCTCCTCAGCACACTGGCGCCATTTTCCCTCACAGCTCCGTTGGAGGGAAGCTCCCTGGCTCTCCCCTGCAGTCACTACACTACAGAAAGGGTTAAAAAAGAGAAGGGGGGCACTAATTACACGCAGTATTAAAGATACAGCAGCTATAAGGGGAAAAACACTTATATAAGGTTATCCCTGTATATATATATAGCGCTCTGGTGTGTGCTGGCAAACTCTCCCTCTGTCTCCCCAAAGGGCTAGTGGGGTCCTGTCCTCTATCAGAGCATTCCCTGTGTGTGTGCTGTATGTCGGTACGTTTGTGTCGACATGTATGAGGAGAAAAATGATGTGGAGACGGAGCAGATTGCCTGTAATAGTGATGTCACCCCCTAGGGGGTCGACACCTGAGTGGATGAACTGTTGGAAGGAATTACGTGACAGTGTCAGCTCTGTATAAAAGACAGTGGTTGACATGAGACAGCCGGCTACTCAGCTTGTGCCTGTCCAGACGTCTCATAGGCCGTCAGGGGCTCTAAAGCGCCCGTTACCTCAGATGGCAGATATAGACGCCGACACGGATACTGACTCCAGTGTCGACGGTGAAGAGACAAATGTGACTTCCAGTAGGGCCACACGTTACATGATTGAGGCAATGAAAAATGTTTTACACATTTCTGATAATACGAGTACCACCAAAAAGGGGTATTATGTTCGGTGAGGAAAAACTACCTGTAGTTTTCCTGAATCTGAGAAATTAAATGAGGTGTGTGATGATGCGTGGTTTTCCCCCGATAACAACTGATAATTTCTAAAATGTTATTGGCATTATATCCTTTCCCGCCAGAGGTTAGGGTGCGTTGGGAAACACCCCCTAGGGTGGATAAAGCGCTCACACGCTTGTAAGAACAAGGGCTCTACCCTCTCCTGAGATGGCCGCCCTTAAGGATCCTGCTGATAGAAAGCAGGAGGGTATCCTAAAATGTATTTACACACATACTGGTGTTATACTGCGACCAGCAATCGCCTCAGCCTGGATGTGCAGTGCTGGGTTGGCGTGGTCGGATTCCCTGACTGAAAATATTGATACCCTAGATAGGGACAGTATATTATTGCCTTTAGAGCATTTGAAAGATGCATTTCTATATATGCGTGATGCACAGCGGAATATTTGCCGACTGGCATCAAGTCTAAGTGCGTTGTCCATTTCTACCAGTAGAGGGTTATGGACACGTCAGTGGTCAGGTGATGCGGATTCCAAACGGCATTTGGAAGTATTGCCTTATTAAGGGGAGGAGTTATTTGGGGTCGGTCTTTCAGACCTGGTGGCCACGGCAACAGCTGGGAAATCCACGTTTGTACCCCAGGTCGCCTCTCAACATGAGAAGACGCCGTATTATCAGGCGCAGTCTTTTCGTGGGCAAGCGGGCAAAAGGTTCCTCATTTCTGCCCCGTGACACAGGGAGAGGAAAAAGGCTGCAGAAATCAGCCAGTTCCCAGGAACAGAAACCCTCTCCCGCCTCTGCCAAGCCCTCAGTATGACGCTGGGGCTTTACAAGCAGAATCAGGCACGGTGGGGGCCCGTCTCAATGAATTTCAGCGCGCAGTGGGCTCACTCGCAAGTAGACCCCAGGATCCTTCAGGTGATATCTCAGGGGTACAAATTGGAATTCGAGACGTCTCCCCCTCGCCGTTTCCTAAAGTCGGCTTTACCGATGTCTCCTTCTGACAGGGAGACAGTTTTGGAAGCCATTCACAAGCTGTATTCCCAGCAGGTGATAATCAAGGTACCCCTCCTGCAACAGGGAACGGGGTATTATTCCACACTGTTGTGGTACCGAAGCCGGACGGCTCGGTGAGACCGATTCTAAATCTAAAATCTTTGAACACTTACATACAGAGGTTCAAATTCAAGATTGATTCACTCAGAGCAGTGATTGCGAACCTGGAAGAAGAGGACTACATGATGTCTCGGTACATCAAGGATGCTTACATTCATGTCCCAATTTACCCTTCTCACCAAGGGTACCTCAGGTTTATGGTACAGAACTGTCACTATCAGTTTCAGACGCTGCCGTAGGGATGGTCCACGGCACCCCGGGTCTTTACCAAGGTAATGGCCGAAATGATGATACTCCTTCAAAGGAAGGGAATTTTAGTTATCCCTTACTTGGACGATTCCCTGATAAGGGTAAGATCCAGGGAACAGTTGGAGGTCGGTGTAGCACTATCTCAGGTAGTGTTGCGGCAGCACGATTGGATTCTCAATATTCCAAAATCGCAGCTAAAAGATTCCGACGACTCGTCTTCTGTTCTTAGGGATGATCCTGGACACAGTTCAGAAAAAGGTGTTTCTCCCGGAGGAGAAAGTCAGGGAGTTATCCGAGCTAGTCGGGAACCTCCAATAACCGAGCCAAGTCTCAGTACATCAATGAGATGGTTCTGGAAAAAATGGTGGCTTCCTATGAAGCAATCCCATGCGGCAGATTCCACGCAAGAACTTTCCAGTGGGACCTGCTGGACAAATGGTCTGGCTCGCATCTTCAGATGCATCAGCGGATAACCCTGTCACCAAGCACAAGGGTGTCTCTCCTGTGGTGGTTGCAGAGTGCTCATCTTCTAGAGGGCCGCACATTCAGGACTGGGTCCTGGTGACCACGGATGCCAGCCTGCGAGGCTGGGGAGCAGTCACACAGGGAAGGAATTTCCAGAGCTTATGGTCAAGCCTGGAGACATCACTTCACATAAATATCCTGAAGCTAAGGGCCATTTACAATGCTCTAAGCTCAGCAAGACCTCTGCTTCAAGGTCACCCGGAGTTGATCCATTCGGACAACATCACGGCAGTCACCCACGTAAACAGACAGGGTGACACAAGAAGCAGAAGGGCAATGGCAGAAGCTGCAAGGATTCTTCGCTGGGCGGAAAATCATGTGATAGCACTGTCAGCAGTATTCATTCCGGGAGTGGACAACTGGGAAGCAGACTTCCTCAGCACGACCTCCACCCGGGAGAGTGGGGACTTCACCCAGAAGTCTTCCACATGTTTATAAAACTCGACAAGTATTGCGCCAGGTCAAGGGACCATCAGGCAATAGCTGTAGACGCTCTGGTAACACAGTGGGTGTACCAGTCAGTGTATGTGTTCCCTCCTCTGCCTCTCATACCCAAGGTACTGAGAATTATAAGATGGAGAGGAGTAAGCACTATATTCGTGGCTCCGGATTGGCCAAGAAGGACTTGGTAACCGGAACTTCAAGAGATGCTCACGGAGGATCCGTGGCCTCTACCTCTAAGAAGGGACCTGCTCCAGCAAGGACCCTGTCTGTTCCAAGACTTACCACGGCTGCGTTTAACGGCAGGGCGGTTGAACGCCGGATCCTGAAGGAAAAAGGCATTCCGGATGAAGTCATCCCTATCCTGATCAAAGCCAGGAAAGATATAACCGCAAAACATTATCACCGCATTTGGCGAAAATATGTTGCGTGGTGCGAAGCCAGTAAGGCCCCGACGGAGGAATTTTCAACTAGGTCGATTCCTACATTTCCTGCAAACAGGAGTGTCTATGGGCCTGAAATGGGGGTCCATTAAGGTTCAAATTTCGGCCCTGTCAATTTTCTTCCAAAAAGAACTAGCTTCAGTCCCTGAAGTTCAGACGTTTGTGAAAGGGGTACTGTATATACAGCCTCCTTTTGTGCCTCCTGTGGCACCTTGGGATCTAAATGTAGTTTTTGGATTCCAAAAGTCACATTGGTTTGAACCACTTAAATATGTGGAGTTAAAATATCTCACATGGAAAGTGGTCATGCTGTTGGCCCTGGCCTGGGCCAGGTGCGTGTCAGAATTGGCGGCTTTATCCTGTAAAAGCCCTTATCTGATTTTCCATTCGGACAGGGCGGAATTGACGACTTGTCCTCAGTTTCTCCCTAAGGTGGTTTTCAGCGTTTCACCTGAATCAACCTATTGTGGTGCCTGCGGCTACTAGGGACTTGGAGGACTCCAAGTTGCTAGACGTTGTCAGAGCCCTGGAAATATAGGTTTCCAGGATGGCTGGAGTCAGAAAATCTGACTCGTTGTTTATTCTGTATGCACCCAATAAGCTGGGTGCTCCTGCTTCTAAGCAGACTATTGCTCGCTGGATTTGTAGTACAATTCAGCTTGCACATTCTGTGGCAGGCCTGCCACAGCCAAAATCTGTAAAAGCCCATTCCACAAGGAAGGTGGGCTCATCTTGGGCGGCTGCCCGAGGGGTCTCGGCTTTACAACTTTGCCGAGCAGCTACTTGGTCAGGAGCAAATACGTTTGTAAAATTCTACAAATTTGATACCCTGGCTGAGGAGGACCGGGAGTTCTCTCATTTGGTGCTGCAGAGTCATCCGCACTCTCCCGCCCGTTTGGGAGCTTTGGTATAATCCCCATGGTCCTTACGGAGTCCCCAGCATCCACTTAGGACGTTAGAGAAAATAAGAATTTACTTACCGATAATTCTATTTCTCGTAGTCCGTAGTGGATGCTGGGCGCCCATCCCAAGTGCGGATTGTCTGCAATACTGGTACATAGTTATTGTTACCAAAAAAATCGGGTTATTGCTGTAGTGAGCCATCTTTTCAGAGGCTCCTCTGTTATCATGCAGTTAACTGGGTTTAGATCACAAGTTATATGGTGTGATTGGTGTGGCTGGTATGAGTCTTACCCGGGATTCAAAATCCTTCCTTATTGTGTACGCTCGTCCGGGCACAGTATCCTAACTGAGGCTTGGAGGAGGGTCATAGGGGCAGGAGCCAGTGCACACCAGGTAGTTCTAAAGCTTTACTTTTGTGCCCAGTCTCCTGCGGAGCCGCTATTCCCCATGGTCCTTACGAAGTCCCCAGCATCCACTACGGACTACGAGAAATAGAATTATCGGTAAGTAAATTCTTATTTTTCCCCTCTGCAGATATAAATATGGGCTCTCCTGAGATTCTGCTGAAGACCAAGAGAGGAGAGGAGACGTGTACGTCACAAGTTCCGGAATCACGCTGTGGTAGAACGCCGGAACGCCCCGGAGCAGGTGATGGCATATCATGTGTTCTGCGTGTAGCTGTATCAGATACATTCTCCCGGTCCTGTAACATCTTCATAGGAAGGGTTTTACTTCTATAATTCCATATAGTTTTCCATCGCACAATGTAAATTGTGTTCATATTGGGAACCGCCCCCTCAGGTGTTAATGTAGCGGCTGCGTCAGTCCTGCATCGCTCCATCTAAGGCAGGGGTGGCCAACCAGTCAGTGGCAAAGAGCCAGAAAAGATCTGTAGTAAAGGGTAAGAGCCACTGTCCCACAGTAATAATATGTTTCTCTGACGTCCTAAGTGGATGCTGGGACTCCGTAAGGACCATGGGGAATAGCGGCTCCGCAGGAGACTTGGCATAGCTATAAAGAAAGCTTTAGGTCTAACTGGTGTGCACTGGCTCCTCCCACTATGACCCTCCTCCAGACTTCAGTTAGAATCTTGTGCCCGGCTGAGCTGGATGCACACTAGGGGCTCTCCTGAGCTCCTAGAAAGTATATTTAGGTTTTTTATTTTACAGTGAGATCTGCTGGCAACAGACTCACTGCAGCGAGGGACTAAGGGGAGAAGAAGCGAACCTACCTAACAGGTGGTAGTTTGGGCTTCTTAGGCTACTGGACACCATTAGCTCCAGAGGGATCGACCGCAGGACCCGTCCTTGGTGTTCGTTCCCGGAGCCGCGCCGCCGTCCCCCTTACTGAGCCAGAAGCACGAAGAAGGTCCGGAAAATCGGCGGCAGAAGACTTCGGTCTTCACCAAGGTAGCGCACAGCACTGCAGCTGTGTGCCATTGCTCCTCATGCACACCTCACACTCCGGTCACTGAGGGTGCAGGGCGCTGGGGGGGGGGGGGGCGCCCTGAGGGCAATAAATAACACCTTGGCTGGCAAATCTACATCATATATAGTCCTAGAGGCTATATAGATGTAAAATTACCCCTGCCAGTATTCCAGAAAAAGCGGGAGAAAGTCCGCCGAAAAGGGGGCGGGGCCATCTCCCTCAGCACACTGGCGCCATTTTTCCCTCACAGCTCCGCTGGAAGGAAGCTCCCTGGCTCTCCCCTGCAGTCTGAACACTACAGAAGGGTAAAAAAGAGAGGGGGGGCACTAAATTTAGGCGCAGTATAGATATATTTATATGATATATATAAAAAAGCAGCTATAAGGGAAAACACTTATTTATAGTGGGATCCCTGTGTTATATAGCGCTCTGGTGTGTGCTGGCATACTCTCTCTCTGTCTCCCCAAAGGGTTTTGTGGGGTCCTGTCCTCTGTCAGAGCATTCCCTGTGTGTTTGCGGTGTGTCGGTACGGCTGTGTCGACATGTTTGATGAGGATGCATATGTGGAGGCGGAGCAGATGCCTGTAAATGTGATGTCACCCCCTGCGGGGTCGACACCTGAGTGGATGGTGCTGTGGAAGGAATTACGCGACAGTGTCGACTCCTTGCATAAAAGGTTTGACGACATACCTAACGTGGGACAGCCGGCTTCTCAGCCTGTGCCTGCCCAGGCGTCTCTAAAACGCCCGCTACCTCAGATGGCAGACACAGATGTCGACACGGATACTGACTCCAGTGTCGACGACGACGAGACTAATGTAACTTCCAGTAGGGCCACACGTTACATGATTGAGGCAATGAAAAATGTGTTGCACATTTCTGATGTTACCCCCGGTACCACAAAAAAGGGTATTATGTTTGGAGAGAAAAAACTACCAGTAGCTTTTCCTCCATCTGAGTAGTTAAATGAAGTGTGTGAAGAAGCGTGGGCTTTCCCTGATAAAAAGATGGTAATTTCTAAGAGGTTACTAATGGCGTACCCTTTCCCGCCAGAGGATAGGTCACGTTGGGAGACACCCCCTAGGGTGGATAAAGCGCTCACACGCTTGTCAAAGAAGGTGGCACTACCGTCTCCGGATACGGCCGCCCTGAAGGAATCTGCTGATAGAAAGCAGGAGGCTATCCTGAAATCTATATATACACACACAGGTATTATACTGAGACCGGCTATTGCTTCACCCTGGATGTGCAGTGCTGCTGCTGCGTGGTCAGATTCCCTGTCAAAAAATATAGATACCCTAGACAGGGACACTATATTGCTAACCGTAGAGCATGTAAAAGTAGCACTTTTATACATGAGAGATGCACAGAGGGATATTTGCCGGCTGGCATCCAAAATTAGTGCAATGTCCATTTCTGCCAGGAGAGGGTTATGGACTCGGCAGTGGACAGGAGATGCAGATTCCAAAAGGCACATGGAAGTTCTGCCTTATAAGGGTGAGGAGTTGTTCGGGGATGGTCTCTCGGACCTTGTTTCCACAGCAACAGCAGGGAAGTCTACATTTTTACCCCATGTTCCCTCACAACCAAAGAAAGCACCGTATTATCAGGTACAGTCCTTTCGGCCCAATAGGGGCAAGCGGGTTAAAGGCGCGTCCTTTCTGCCCAGAGGCAGAGGTAGGGGAAAGAAGCTGCAGCATACAGCCAGTTCCCAGGAGCAAAAGTCCTCCCCCGCTTCCTCTAAGTCCACAGCATGACGCTGGGGCTCCACAGGCAGAGCCAGGTACGGTGGGGGCCCGTCTCAAATTTTTCAGCAATCAGTGGGCTCGCTCACGGGTGGATCCCTGGATCTTTCAGATAGTATCTCAGGGGTACAAGCTGGAATTCGAGACGTCTCCTCCCCGCCGTTTCCTCAAATCTGCCTTGCCAACCGCTCCCTCAGGCAGGGAGGCAGTGTTACAGGCAATTCACAAGCTGTATTCACAACAGGTGATAGTAAAGGTACCCCTACTTCAACAAGGAAGGGGTTACTATTCCACAATGTTTGTGGTACCGAAACCGGACGGTTCGGTGAGACCCATTTTAAATTTGAAATCCTTGAACACATATATAAAAAAATTCAAGTTCAAGATGGAATCGCTCAGGGCGGTTATTGCAAGCCTGGACGAGGGGGATTACATGGTATCACTGGACATCAAGGATGCTTACCTGCATGTCCCCATTTACCATCCTCACCAGGAGTACCTCAGATTTGTGGTACAGGATTGTCATTACCAATTCCAGACGTTGCCGTTCGGTCTATCCACGGCTCCGAGGGTCTTTACCAAGGTAATGGCCGAAATGATGATACTCCTTCGAAAGAAGGGAGTTTTAATTATCCCGTACTTGGACGATCTCCTGATAAAGGCGAGGTCCAGAGAGCAGTTGTTGGTCGGGGTAGCACTATCTCGGGAAGTGCTACAACAGCACGGCTGGAATCTAAACATCCCAAAGTCACAGCTGGTCCCTACGACACGTCTACTGTTCCTGGGGATGGTTCTGGACACAGAACAGAAAAAAGTGTTTCTCCCGGAGGAGAAGGCCAAGGAGCTGTCATCTCTAGTCAGAGGCCTCCTAAAACCAAAACAGGTGTCGGTGCGTCACTGCACGCGGATCCTGGGAAAGCTGGTAGCTTCTTACGAAGCGATTCCATTCGGCAGGTTTCATGCAAGAACTTTTCAGTGGGACCTGTTGGACAAGTGGTCGGGATCGCATCTTCAGATGCATCGTCTGATAACCCTGTCTCCAAGGACAAGGGTGTCTCTGCTGTGGTGGCTGCAGAGTGCTCATCTTCAAGAGGGCCGCAGATTCGGCATACAGGACTGGGTCCTGGTGACCACGGATGCCAGCCTTCGAGGCTTGGGGGCAGTCACACAGGGAAGAAACTTCCAAGGACTATGGTCAAGTCAGGAGACTTCCCTGCACATAAATATTCTGGAACTAAGGGCCATTTACAATGCCCTAAGTCAGGCAAAACCCCTGCTTCAAAACCAGCCGGTACTGATCCAGTCAGACAACATCACGGTGGTCGCCCATGTAAACCGACAGGGCGGCACGAGAAGCAGGACGGCGATGGCAGAAGCCACAAGGATTCTCCGATGGGCGGAAAATCACGTGTTAGCACTGTCAGCAGTGTTCATTCCGGGAGTGGACAACTGGGAAGCAGACTTCCTCAGCAGGCACGACCTCCACCCGGGAGAGTGGGGACTTCATCTAGAAGTCTTCCAAATGATTGTACACCATTGGGAAAGGCCACAGGTGGACATGATGGCGTCCCGCCTAAACAAAAAGCTAGAAAAATATTGCGCCAGGTCCAGAGACCCTCAGGCGATAGCTGTGGACGCTCTAGTGACACCGTGGGTGTACCGGTCGGTTTATGTGTTCCCTCCTCTTCCTCTCATACCAAAGGTACTGAGGATAATAAGGAGAAGAGGAGTAAGAACTATACTCATTGTTCCGGATTGGCCAAGAAGAGCTTGGTACCCGGAACTTCAAGAAATTATATCAGAGGACCCATGGCCTCTACCGCTCAGACAGGACCTGCTGCAGCAGGGGCCCTGTCTGTTCCAAGACTTACCGCGGCTGCGTTTGACGGCATGGCGGTTGAACACCGGATCCTGAAGGAAAAGGGCATTCCGGAGGAAGTCATTCCTACGCTGATTAAAGCTAGGAAAGAAGTAACCGCGAACCATTATCACCGCATATGGCGTAAATATGTTGCATGGTGTGAGGCCAGGAAGGCCCCAACGGAAGAATTTCAGCTGGGCCGTTTCCTGCACTTCCTACAGTCAGGGGTGACTATGGGCCTAAAATTGGGTTTCATTAAGGCCCAGATTTCGGCTCTGTCGATTTTCTTCCAGAGAGAACTGGCTTCACTGCCTGAAGTTCAGACTTTTGTTAAGGGAGTGCTGCATATTCAGCCCCCTTTTGTGCCTCCAGTGGCACCTTGGGATCTCAACGTGGTGTTGGAGTTCCTAAAGTCACATTGGTTTGAGCCACTTAAAACCGTGGAATTGAAATATCTCACGTGGAAAGTGGTCATGTTGCTGGCCTTGGCTTCGGCCAGGCGTGTATCAGAATTGGCAGCTTTGTCATATAAAAGCCCTTATCTGATTTTCCATATGGATAGGGCAGAATTGAGGACTCGTCCCCAGTTTCTCCCTAAAGTGGTGTCAGCGTTTCATCTGAACCAACCTATCGTGGTGCCTGCGGCTACAAAAGACTTGGAGGCTTCCAAGTTGTTAGACGTAGTCAGGGCCCTGAAAATATATGTTTCCAGGACAGCTGGAGTCAGAAAGACTGACTCGCTATTTATCCTGTATGCGCCCAACAAGTTGGGTGCACCTGCTTCAAAGCAGACTATAGCTCGCTGGATCTGTAGTACGATTCAGCTTGCACATTCTGCGGCTGGACTGCCGCATCCTAAATCAGTAAAAGCCCATTCCACGAGGAAGGTGGGCTCTTCTTGGGCGGATGCCCGAGGGGTCTCGGCTCTTCAGCTTTGCCGAGCAGCTACTTGGTCGGGGTCAAACATGTTTGCTAAATTCTACAAGTTTGACACCCTGGCTGAGGAGGACCTAGAGTTTGCCCATTCGGTGCTGCAGAGTCATCCGCACTCTCCCGCCCGTTTGGTAGCTTTGGTATAATCCCCATGGTCCTTACGGAGTCCCAGCATCCACTTAGGACGTCAGAGAAAATAAGAATTTACTCACCGGTAATTCTATTTCTCGTAGTCCGTAGTGGATGCTGGGCGCCCATCCCAAGTGCGGATTGTCTGCAATACTTGTATATAGTTATTGCCTAACTAAGGGTTATTATTGAGCCATCTGTTGAGAGGCTAAGTTGTTATCATACTGTTAACTGGGTATTGTATCACGAGTTATACGGTGTGATTGGTGTGGCTGGTATGAGTCTTACCCGGGATTCAAAATCCTTCCCTATTGTGTCAGCTCTTCCGGGCACAGTATCCTAACTGAAGTCTGGAGGAGGGTCATAGTGGGAGGAGCCAGTGCACACCAGTTAGACCTAAAGCTTTCTTTATAGTTGTGCCCAGTCTCCTGCGGAGCCGCTATTCCCCATGGTCCTTACGGAGTCCCAGCGTCCACTACGGACTACGAGAAATAGAATTACCGGTGAGTAAATTCTTATTATATGCCACACTGGGCTGAGTCTGGAGGCACCGACAAGAACTTACAGATGGAGGCGGATAAGCCATCCAATGTACCTCATTATATTACATACCTGGATCAGATGAGAAGCTGGAACCACTGCTGAGAATGAGGACTAGTCAGGGACTGAGTAGGTGAGAATGAGGACTAGTCAGGGACTGAGTAGGTGAGAATGAGGACTAGTCGGGGACTGAGTAGGTGAGAATGAGGACTAGTCAGGGACTGAGTAGGTGAGAATGAGGACTAGTCAGGGACTGAGTAGGTGAGAATGAGGACTAGTCAGGGACTGAGTAGGTGAGGATGAGGACTAGTCAGGGACTGAGTAGGTGAGGATGAGGACGAGTCAGGGACTGAGTAGGTGAGGATGAGGACGAGTCAGGGACTGAGTAGGTGAGGATGAGGACGAGTCAGGGACTGAGTAGGTGAGAATGAGGACTAGTCAGGGACTGAGTAGGTGAGGATGAGGACGAGTCAGGGACTGAGTAGGTCCTGTAGGGACTGTATCACAGTGATAAAGTACCAGCCAATCGGCTCCTAACTGCCATATTACAGGCTGTGTTTGAAAAATGACAGTTAGGAGCCGATTGGCTGGTACTTTATCACTGTGATATTTATCACTTTTCAGGCTTAGTACATCTGGCCCAGGGATAGAAGTAATAGGACACGAGGACATGCACTGAGACTGGATGGGGGGAGGGTCAGGGGGAATATGAGGAAACATTACCTCACAGAAAGGGTAGTGGATAAGTGGAATAGCCTCCCAGCAGAGGTGGTAGAGGATAAGACATTAGAGTAATGTAACATGCATGGGATAGACATAGGAATATCCTTACACAGAACTAAGGCTCAAATAAGGTTTGAGGTAAAATTATGAGGCAGACTAGATGGGCCAAGTGGTTCTTATCTGCCGTCAAATTCCATGTATATACTGGTCACTCCTCCATTATCCTTCATCTCCCGCCATCTTAGTATCCTATCCGCGCTTTATTCCAGTACCGTAACTAGGCATTTTAGCGCTGTGTGCAAGAAATGACAGTGGCGCCCCCCCGCCCCCCACCCCCCCCCAATGGAAGATAGGGGCAGTGCGCGCCGTAGTCGCGTGAAAAATTTATAGGGGCGTGGCTTCACGGGAAGGGGCGTGACCACAAAATAATAGCAATTCATACTACGGTGCACAGTAGTCTACATTATTCAAATTACGCTGCACAGTAGCGCCACTACACCAGGTAGAGCCCCTTTTATACATTACAGCAGACAGCGTCCCCCTTTTTACACATTACAGCAGACAGTCCCCCTTTTTACACATTGCGGCAGCCAGTCCCCCTTTTTACACATTGCGGCAGCCAGGACCCCTTTTTACACATTGCGGCAGCCAGTCCCCCTTTTTACACATTGCGGCAGCCAGGCCCCCTCTTTACACATTGCTGCATCCAGTCCCCCTTTTTACACATTGCGGCAGCCAGGCCCCCTCTTTACACATTGCGGCATCCAGTCCCCCTTTTTACACATTGCGGCAGCCAGTCCCCCTTTTTACACATTGCGGCAGTCAGTCCCCCTTTTTACACATTGCGGCAGCCAGTCCCCCTTTTTACACATTGCGGCAGCCAGGCCTCCTTTTTACACATTGCGGCAGTCAGTCCCCCTTTTTACACATTGCGGCAGCCAGGACCCCTTTTTACACATTGCGGCAGCCAGGCCCCCTTTTTACACATTGCGGCAGCCAGTCTCCCTTTTTACACATCGCGGCAGTCAGTCCCCCTTTTTACACATTGCGGCAGCCAGGACCCCTTTTTACACATTGCGGCAGCCAGTCCCCCTTTTTACACATTGCGGCAGCCAGTCCCCCTTTTTACACATTACGGCAGCCAGTCCCCCTTTTTACACATTGCAGCAGCCAGGCCCCCTCTTTACACATTGCGGCAGCCAGGCCCCCTCTTTACACATTGCGGCAGCCAGTCCCCCTTTTTACACATTGCGGCAGCCAGTCCCCCTTTTTACACATTGCGGCAGACGGTGTCCCCCTGAGAGAGAGAGAGAGAGAAAGAGAGAAAGAGAGATATACTTACCATCTCCCTGCTGGCAGTCAGGCTCCTCGTGCAGCTCCCTCGGTGCAGGCAGTGAGGTGAGAAGAAGGAGGAGGGAGGGGGAGCAGGGAGCCGCAGCAGCGCTATGTCATTGGTAGTAAGCGCCGCTGCAGCATCCCCCTCTTCTTCCGTATTGGCTGCCCGGCGCTGCTGTGGATGCTGGGATGGAGGAACCGCATCCCAGCATCCACAGCAGCGCCGGGCAGCCAATACAGAAGGAGAGGGGGATGCTGCAGTGGCGCTTACTACCAATGAAATAGCGCTGCTGCGGCTACCTGCTCCCCCTCCCTCCTCCTCCTTCTCCACTGCCCGGCGCTGGTCTCTTCTCCCTCCACAGCGCGGCGCACACAGCAGAGGCGGCATGTAATGAGTCAATTTGACTCATTACATGCCGCTGGCCGTGCACCCTCAGGGCAACTGCGCTGTGTGCCAAGCCCACTTGGCACACACGTAGTTACGGCCCTGCTTTATTCACTCCGACATTATACTGCATCGCCACTCTCTCCCTTCATCTTAGTGTCCTCTCCTTCCCATCAGCTGTTTATATCCTGGTCACTCCGCCATTATCCTGCATCACTGCTCTCTCTCCGTCCATATTAGTGTCCTCTATGTCTCCCTCTCAGTATCTTCTCTGTCCCATCAGCTGTTTATATCCTGGTCACTCCGCCATTATCCTGCATCACCGCTCTCTCTCCGTCCATATTAGTGTCCTCTATGTCTCCCTCTCAGTATCTTCTCTGTCCCATCAGCTGTTTATATCCTGGTCACTCCGCCATTATCCTGCATCACCGCTCTCTCTCCGTCCATATTAGTGTCCTCTATGTCTCCCTCTCAGTATCTTCTCTGTCCCATCACTTCTTTATATCCTGGTCACTCCGCTGTTGTCCTGCATCACCGCTCTCTCTCCGTCCATATTAGTGTCCTCTATGTCTCCCTCTCAGTATCTTCTCTGTCCCATCAGCTGTTTATATCCTGGTCACTCCGCCATTATCCTGCATCACCGCTCTCTCTCCGTCCATATTAGTGTCCTCTATGTCTCCCTCTCAGTATCTTCTCTGTCCCATCACTTCTTTATATCCTGGTCACTCCGCTGTTGTCCTGCATCACCGCTCTCTCTCCGTCCATATTAGTGTCCTCTATGTCTCCCTCTCAGTATCTTCTCTGTCCCATCAGCTGTTTATATCCTGGTCACTCCGCCATTATCCTGCATCACCGCTCTCTCTCCGTCCATATTAGTGTCCTCTATGTCTCCCTCTCAGTATCTTCTCTGTCCCATCAGCTGTTTATATCCTGGTCACTCCGCCATTATCCTGCATCACCGCTCTCTCTCCGTCCATATTAGTGTCCTCTATGTCTCCCTCTCAGTATCTTCTCTGTCCCATCACTTCTTTATATCCTGGTCACTCCGCTGTTGTCCTGCATCACCGCTCTCTCTCCGTCCATATTAGTGTCCTCTATGTCTCCCTCTCAGTATCTTCTCTGTCCCATCAGCTGTTTATATCCTGGTCACTCCGCCATTATCCTGCATCACCGCTCTCTCTCCGTCCATATTAGTGTCCTCTATGTCTCCCTCTCAGTATCTTCTCTGTCCCATCACTTCTTTATATCCTGGTCACTCCGCTGTTGTCCTGCATCACCGCTCTCTCTCCGTCCATATTAGTGTCCTCTATGTCTCCCTCTCAGTGTCTTCTCTGTCCCATCAGCTCTTTATATCCTGGTCACTCCGCTGTTGTCCTGCATCACCGCTCTCTCTCCGTCCATATTAGTGTCCTCTATGTCTCCCTCTCAGTGTCTTCTCTGTCCCATCACTTATTTATATCCTGGTCACTCCGCTGTTGTCCTGCATCACCGCTCTCTCTCCGTCCATATTAGTGTCCTCTATGTCTCCCTCTCAGTATCTTCTCTGTCCCATCAGCTGTTTATATCCTGGTCACTCCGCCATTATCCTGCATCACCGCTCTCTCTCCGTCTATATTAGTGTCCTCTATGTCTCCCTCTCAGTATCTTCTCTGTCCCATCAGTTCTTTATATCCTGGTCACTCCGCGGTTGTCCTGCATCACCGCTCTCTCTCCGTCCATATTAGTGTCCTCTATGTCTCCATCTCAGTATCTTCTCTGTCCCATCAGCTGTTTATATCCTGGTCACTCCGCTTTTGTCCTGCATCACCGCTCTCTCTCCGTCCATATTAGTGTCCTCTATGTCTCCCTCTCAGTATCTTCTCTGTCCCATCAGCTGTTTATATCCTGGTCACTCTGCTGTTATCCTGCATCACCGCTCTCTCTCCGTCCATATTAGTGTCCTCTATGTCTCCCTCTCAGTATCTTCTCTGTCCCATCAGCTGTTTATATCCTGGTCACTCCGCTGTTGTCCTGCATCACTGCTCTCTCTCCGTCCATATTAGTGTCCTCTATGTCTCCCTCTCAGTATCTTCTCTGTCCCATCAGCTGTTTATATCCTGGTCACTCCGCTGTTGTCCTGCATCACTGCTCTCTCTCCGTCCATATTAGTGTCCTCTATGTCTCCCTCTCAGTATCTTCTCTGTCCCATCAGCTGTTTATATCCTGGTCACTCCGCCATTATCCTGCATCACTGCTCTCTCTCCGTCCATATTAATGTCCTCTATGTCTCCCTCTCAGTATCTTCTCTGTCCCATCAGCTGTTTATATCCTGGTCACTCTGCTGTTGTCCTGCATCACCGCTCTCTCTCCGTCCATATTAGTGTCCTCTATGTCTCCCTCTCAGTGTCTTCTCTGTCCCATCAGCTGTTTATATCCTGGTCACTCCGCCATTATCCTGCATCACCGCTCTCTCTCCGTCCATATTAGTGTCCTCTATGTCTCCCTCTCAGTGTCTTCTCTGTCCCATCAGCTGTTTATATCCTGGTCACTCTGCTGTTGTCCTGCATCACTGCTCTCTCTCCGTCCATATTAGTGTCCTCTATGTCTCCCTCTCAGTGTCTTCTCTGTCCCATCAGCTGTTTATATACTGGTCACTCTGCTGTTGTCCTGCATCACCGCTCTCTCTCCGTCCATATTAGTGTCCTCTATGTCTCCCTCTCAGTATCTTCTCTATCCCATCAGCTGTTTATATCCTGGTCACTCCGCTGTTGTCCTGCATCACCGCTCTCTCTCCGTCCATATTAGTGTCCTCTATGTCTCCCTCTCAGTGTCTTCTCTGTCCCATCAGTTCTTTATATCCTGGTCACTCCGCTGTTGTCCTGCATCACCGCTCTCTCTCCGTCCATATTAGTGTCCTCTATGTCTCCCTCTCAGTGTCTTCTCTGTCCCATCAGCTGTTTATATCCTGGTCACTCCGCTGTTGTCCTGCATCACCGCTCTCTCTACGTCCATATTAGTGTCCTCTATGTCTCCCTCTCAGTATCTTCTCTGTCCCATCAGCTGTTTATATCCTGGTCACTCCGCTGTTGTCCTGCATCACTGCTCTCTCTCCGTCCATATTAGTGTCCTCTATGTCTCCCTCTCAGTATCTTCTCTGTTCCATCAGCTGTTTATATCCTGGTCACTCCGCCATTATCCTGCATCACTGCTCTCTCTCCGTCCATATTACTGTCCTCTATGTCTCCCTCTCAGTATCTTCTCTGTCCCATCAGTTCTTTATATCCTGGTCACTCTGCTGTTGTCCTGCATCACCGCTCACTCTCCGTCCATATTAGTGTCCTCTATGTCTCCCTCTCAGTGTCTTCTCTGTCCCATCAGCTGTTTATATCCTGGTCACTCCGCTGTTGTCCTGCATCACTGCTCTCTCTCCGTCCATATTAGTGTCCTCTATGTCTCCCTCTCAGTATCTTCTCTGTCCCATCAGCTGTTTATATCCTGCTCACTCCGCCATTATCCTGCATCACTGCTCTCTCTCCGTCCATATTAGTGTCCTCTATGTCTCCCTCACAGTATCTTCTCTGTCCCATCAGCTGTTTATATCCTGGTCACTCCGCCATTATCCTGCATCACTGCTCTCTCTCCGTCCATATTAGTGTCCTCTATGTCTCCCTCTCAGTATCTTCTCTGTCCCATCAGCTGTTTATATCCTGGTCACTCCGCCATTATCCTGCATCACTGCTCTCTCTCCGTCCATATTAGTGTCCTCTATGTCTCCCTCTCAGTGTCTTCTCTGTCCCATCAGTTCTTTATATCCTGGTCACTCCGCTGTTGTCCTGCATCACCGCTCTCTCTCCGTCCATATTAGTGTCCTCTATGTCTCCCTCTCAGTATCTTCTCTGTCCCATCAGCTGTTTATATCCTGGTCACTCCGCTGTTGTCCTGCATCACCGCTCTCTCTCCGTCCATATTAGTGTCCTCTATGTCTCCCTCTCAGTGTCTTCTCTGTCCCATCAGTTCTTTATATCCTGGTCACTCTGCTGTTGTCCTGCATCACTGCTCTCTCTCCGTCCATATTAGTATCCTCTATGTCTCCCTCTCAGTGTCTTCTCTGTCCCATCAGTTCTTTATATCCTGGTCACTCTGCTGTTGTCCTGCATCACCGCTCTCTCTCCGTCCATATTACTGTCCTCTATGTCTCCCTCTCAGTATCTTCTCTGTCCCATCAGTTCTTTATATCCTGGTCACTCTGCTGTTGTCCTGCATCACCGCTCTCTCTCCGTCCATATTAGTGTCCTCTATGTCTCCCTCTCAGTGTCTTCTCTGTCCCATCAGCTGTTTATATCCTGGTCACTCCGCTGTTGTCCTGCATCACTGCTCTCTCTCCGTCCATATTAGTGTCCTCTATGTCTCCCTCTCAGTATCTTCTCTGTCCCATCAGCTGTTTATATCCTGGTCACTCCGCTGTTGTCCTGCATCACCGCTCTCTCTCCGTCCATATTAGTGTCCTCTATGTCTCCCTCTCAGTATCTTCTCTGTCCCATCAGCTGTTTATATCCTGGTCACTCCGCCATTATCCCGCATCACCGCTCTCTCTCCGTCCATATTAGTGTCCTCTATGTCTCCCTCTCAGTGTCTTCTCTGTCCCATCAGTTCTTTATATCCTGGTCACTCCGCCATTATCCTGCATCACCGCTCTCTCTCCGTCCATATTAGTGTCCTCTATGTCTCCCTCTCAGTATCTTCTCTGTCCCATCAGCTGTTTATATCCTGGTCACTCCGCCATTATCCTGCATCACCGCTCTCTCTCCGTCCATATTAGTGTCCTCTATGTCTCCCTCTCAGTATCTTCTCTGTCCCATCAGCTGTTTATATCCTGGTCACTCCGCCATTATCCTGCATCACCGCTCTCTCTCCGTCCATATTAGTGTCCTCTATGTCTCCCTCTCAGTATCTTCTCTGTCCCATCACTTCTTTATATCCTGGTCACTCCGCTGTTGTCCTGCATCACCGCTCTCTCTCCGTCCATATTAGTGTCCTCTATGTCTCCCTCTCAGTGTCTTCTCTGTCCCATCACTTCTTTATATCCTGGTCACTCCGCTGTTGTCCTGCATCACCGCTCTCTCTCCGTCCATATTAGTGTCCTCTATGTCTCCCTCTCAGTATCTTCTCTGTCCCATCAGCTGTTTATATCCTGGTCACTCCGCCATTATCCTGCATCACCGCTCTCTCTCCGTCCATATTAGTGTCCTCTATGTCTCCCTCTCAGTATCTTCTCTGTCCCATCAGTTCTTTATATCCTGGTCACTCCGCTGTTGTCCTGCATCACCGCTCTCTCTCCGTCCATATTAGTGTCCTCTATGTCTCCATCTCAGTATCTTCTCTGTTCCATCAGCTGTTTATATCCTGGTCACTCCGCTGTTGTCCTGCATCACCGCTCTCTCTCCGTCCATATTAGTTTCCTCTATGTCTCCCTCTCAGTATCTTCTCTGTCCCATCAGCTGTTTATATCCTGGTCACTCTGCTGTTATCCTGCATCACCGCTCTCTCTCCGTCCATATTAGTGTCCTCTATGTCTCCCTCTCAGTATCTTCTCTGTCCCATCAGCTGTTTATATCCTGGTCACTCCGCTGTTGTCCTGCATCACTGCTCTCTCTCCGTCCATATTAGTGTCCTCTATGTCTCCCTCTCAGTATCTTCTCTGTCCCATCAGCTGTTTATATCCTGGTCACTCTGCTGTTGTCCTGCATCACCGCTCTCTCTCCGTCCATATTAGTGTCCTCTATGTCTCCCTCTCAGTGTCTTCTCTGTCCCATCAGCTGTTTATATCCTGGTCACTCTGCTGTTGTCCTGCATCACTGCTCTCTCTCCGTCCATATTAGTGTCCTCTATGTCTCCCTCTCAGTGTCTTCTCTGTCCCATCAGCTGTTTATATACTGGTCACTCTGCTGTTGTCCTGCATCACCGCTCTCTCTCCGTCCATATTAGTGTCCTCTATGTCTCCCTCTCAGTATCTTCTCTATCCCATCAGCTGTTTATATCCTGGTCACTCCGCTGTTGTCCTGCATCACCGCTCTCTCTCCGTCCATATTAGTGTCCTCTATGTCTCCCTCTCAGTGTCTTCTCTGTCCCATCAGTTCTTTATATCCTGGTCACTCCGCTGTTGTCCTGCATCACCGCTCTCTCTCCGTCCATATTAGTGTCCTCTATGTCTCCCTCTCAGTGTCTTCTCTGTCCCATCAGCTGTTTATATCCTGGTCACTCCGCTGTTGTCCTGCATCACCGCTCTCTCTACGTCCATATTAGTGTCCTCTATGTCTCCCTCTCAGTATCTTCTCTGTCCCATCAGCTGTTTATATCCTGGTCACTCCGCTGTTGTCCTGCATCACTGCTCTCTCTCCGTCCATATTAGTGTCCTCTATGTCTCCCTCTCAGTATCTTCTCTGTTCCATCAGCTGTTTATATCCTGGTCACTCCGCCATTATCCTGCATCACTGCTCTCTCTCCGTCCATATTACTGTCCTCTATGTCTCCCTCTCAGTATCTTCTCTGTCCCATCAGTTCTTTATATCCTGGTCACTCTGCTGTTGTCCTGCATCACCGCTCACTCTCCGTCCATATTAGTGTCCTCTATGTCTCCCTCTCAGTGTCTTCTCTGTCCCATCAGCTGTTTATATCCTGGTCACTCCGCTGTTGTCCTGCATCACTGCTCTCTCTCCGTCCATATTAGTGTCCTCTATGTCTCCCTCTCAGTATCTTCTCTGTCCCATCAGCTGTTTATATCCTGCTCACTCCGCCATTATCCTGCATCACTGCTCACTCTCCGTCCATATTAGTGTCCTCTATGTCTCCCTCTCAGTATCTTCTCTGTCCCATCAGCTGTTTATATCCTGGTCACTCCGCCATTATCCTGCATCACTGCTCTCTCTCCGTCCATATTAGTGTCCTCTATGTCTCCCTCACAGTATCTTCTCTGTCCCATCAGCTGTTTATATCCTGGTCACTCCGCCATTATCCTGCATCACTGCTCTCTCTCCGTCCATATTAGTGTCCTCTATGTCTCCCTCTCAGTATCTTCTCTGTCCCATCAGCTGTTTATATCCTGGTCACTCCGCCATTATCCTGCATCACTGCTCTCTCTCCGTCCATATTAGTGTCCTCTATGTCTCCCTCTCAGTGTCTTCTCTGTCCCATCAGTTCTTTATATCCTGGTCACTCCGCTGTTGTCCTGCATCACCGCTCTCTCTCCGTCCATATTAGTGTCCTCTATGTCTCCCTCTCAGTATCTTCTCTGTCCCATCAGCTGTTTATATCCTGGTCACTCCGCTGTTGTCCTGCATCACCGCTCTCTCTCCGTCCATATTAGTGTCCTCTATGTCTCCCTCTCAGTGTCTTCTCTGTCCCATCAGCTGTTTATATCCTGGTCACTCCGCTGTTGTCCTGCATCACTGCTCTCTCTCCGTCCATATTAGTGTCCTCTATGTCTCCCTCTCAGTATCTTCTCTGTTCCATCAGCTGTTTATATCCTGGTCACTCCGCCATTATCCTGCATCACTGCTCTCTCTCCGTCCATATTAGTGTCCTCTATGTCTCCCTCTCAGTGTCTTCTCTGTCCCATCAGTTCTTTATATCCTGGTCACTCTGCTGTTGTCCTGCATCACTGCTCTCTCTCCGTCCATATTAGTATCCTCTATGTCTCCCTCTCAGTGTCTTCTCTGTCCCATCAGTTCTTTATATCCTGGTCACTCTGCTGTTGTCCTGCATCACCGCTCTCTCTCCGTCCATATTACTGTCCTCTATGTCTCCCTCTCAGTATCTTCTCTGTCCCATCAGTTCTTTATATCCTGGTCACTCTGCTGTTGTCCTGCATCACCGCTCTCTCTCCGTCCATATTAGTGTCCTCTATGTCTCCCTCTCAGTGTCTTCTCTGTCCCATCAGCTGTTTATATCCTGGTCACTCCGCTGTTGTCCTGCATCACTGCTCTCTCTCCGTCCATATTAGTGTCCTCTATGTCTCCCTCTCAGTATCTTCTCTGTCCCATCAGCTGTTTATATCCTGGTCACTCCGCTGTTGTCCTGCATCACCGCTCTCTCTCCGTCCATATTAGTGTCCTCTATGTCTCCCTCTCAGTATCTTCTCTGTCCCATCAGCTGTTTATATCCTGGTCACTCCGCCATTATCCTGCATCACCGCTCTCTCTCCGTCCATATTAGTGTCCTCTATGTCTCCCTCTCAGTATCTTCTCTGTCCCATCAGCTGTTTATATCCTGGTCACTCCGCCATTATCCCGCATCACCGCTCTCTCTCCGTCCATATTAGTGTCCTCTATGTCTCCCTCTCAGTGTCTTCTCTGTCCCATCAGTTCTTTATATCCTGGTCACTCCGCCATTATCCTGCATCACCGCTCTCTCTCCGTCCATATTAGTGTCCTCTATGTCTCCCTCTCAGTATCTTCTCTGTCCCATCAGCTGTTTATATCCTGGTCACTCCGCCATTATCCTGCATCACCGCTCTCTCTCCGTCCATATTAGTGTCCTCTATGTCTCCCTCTCAGTATCTTCTCTGTCCCATCAGCTGTTTATATCCTGGTCACTCCGCCATTATCCTGCATCACCGCTCTCTCTCCGTCCATATTAGTGTCCTCTATGTCTCCCTCTCAGTATCTTCTTTGTCCCATCACTTCTTTATATCCTGGTCACTCCGCTGTTGTCCTGCATCACCGCTCTCTCTCCGTCCATATTAGTGTCCTCTATGTCTCCCTCTCAGTGTCTTCTCTGTCCCATCACTTCTTTATATCCTGGTCACTCCGCTGTTGTCCTGCATCACCGCTCTCTCTCCGTCCATATTAGTGTCCTCTATGTCTCCCTCTCAGTATCTTCTCTGTCCCATCAGCTGTTTATATCCTGGTCACTCCGCCATTATCCTGCATCACCGCTCTCTCTCCGTCCATATTAGTGTCCTCTATGTCTCCCTCTCAGTATCTTCTCTGTCCCATCAGTTCTTTATATCCTGGTCACTCCGCTGTTGTCCTGCATCACCGCTCTCTCTCCGTCCATATTAGTGTCCTCTATGTCTCCATCTCAGTATCTTCTCTGTTCCATCAGCTGTTTATATCCTGGTCACTCCGCTGTTGTCCTGCATCACCGCTCTCTCTCCGTCCATATTAGTTTCCTCTATGTCTCCCTCTCAGTATCTTCTCTGTCCCATCAGCTGTTTATATCCTGGTCACTCTGCTGTTATCCTGCATCACCGCTCTCTCTCCGTCCATATTAGTGTCCTCTATGTCTCCCTCTCAGTATCTTCTCTGTCCCATCAGCTGTTTATATCCTGGTCACTCCGCTGTTGTCCTGCATCACTGCTCTCTCTCCGTCCATATTAGTGTCCTCTATGTCTCCCTCTCAGTATCTTCTCTGTCCCATCAGCTGTTTATATCCTGGTCACTCTGCTGTTGTCCTGCATCACCGCTCTCTCTCCATCCATATTAGTGTCCTCTATGTCTCCCTCTCAGTATCTTCTCTGTCCCATCAGTTCTTTATATCCTGGTCACTCTGCTGTTGTCCTGCATCACCGCTCTCTCTCCGTCCATATTAGTGTCCTCTATGTCTCCCTCTCAGTGTCTTCTCTGTCCCATCAGCTGTTTATATCCTGGTCACTCCGCTGTTGTCCTGCATCACTGCTCTCTCTCCGTCCATATTAGTGTCCTCTATGTCTCCCTCTCAGTATCTTCTCTGTCCCATCAGTTCTTTATATCCTGGTCACTCTGCTGTTGTCCTGCATCACCGCTCTCTCTCCGTCCATATTAGTGTCCTCTATGTCTCCCTCTCAGTGTCTTCTCTGTCCCATCAGCTGTTTATATCCTGGTCACTCCGCTGTTGTCCTGCATCACTGCTCTCTCTCCGTCCATATTAGTGTCCTCTATGTCTCCCTCTCAGTATCTTCTCTGTCCCATCAGCTGATTATATCCTGGTCACTCCGCTGTTGTCCTGCATCACCGCTCTCTCTCCGTCCATATTAGTGTCCTCTATGTCTCCCTCTCAGTATCTTCTCTGTCCCATCAGCTGTTTATATCCTGGTCACTTCGCCATTATCCTGCATCACCGCTCTCTCTCCGTCCATATTAGTGTCCTCTATGTCTCCCTCTCAGTATCTTCTCTGTCCCATCAGCTGTTTATATCCTGGTCACTCCGCTGTTGTCCTGCATCACCGCTCTCTCTCCGTCCATATTAGTGTCCTCTATGTCTCCCTCTCAGTGTCTTCTCTGTCCCATCAGCTGTTTATATCCTGGTCACTCCGCCATTATCCTGCATCACCGCTCTCTCTCCGTCCATATTAGTGTCCTCTATGTCTCCCTCTCAGTGTCTTCTCTGTCCCATCAGCTGTTTATATCCTGGTCACTCTGCTGTTGTCCTGCATCACTGCTCTCTCTCCGTCCATATTAGTGTCCTCTATGTCTCCCTCTCAGTGTCTTCTCTGTCCCATCAGCTGTTTATATACTGGTCACTCTGCTGTTGTCCTGCATCACCGCTTTCTCTCCGTCCATATTAGTGTCCTCTATGTCTCCCTCTCAGTATCTTCTCTGTCCCATCAGCTGTTTATATCCTGGTCACTCTGCTGTTATCCTGCATCACCGCTCTCTCTCCGTCCATATTAGTGTCCTCTATGTCTCCCTCTCAGTATCTTCTCTGTCCCATCAGCTGTTTATATCCTGGTCACTCCGCTGTTGTCCTGCATCACTGCTCTCTCTCCGTCCATATTAGTGTCCTCTATGTCTCCCTCTCAGTATCTTCTCTGTCCCATCAGCTGTTTATATCCTGGTCACTCTGCTGTTGTCCTGCATCACCGCTCTCTCTCCGTCCATATTAGTGTCCTCTATGTCTCCCTCTCAGTATCTTCTCTGTCCCATCAGTTCTTTATATCCTGGTCACTCTGCTGTTGTCCTGCATCACCGCTCTCTCTCCGTCCATATTAGTGTCCTCTATGTCTCCCTCTCAGTGTCTTCTCTGTCCCATCAGCTGTTTATATCCTGGTCACTCTGCTGTTGTCCTGCATCACTGCTCTCTCTCTCCGTCCATATTAGTGTCCTCTATGTCTCCCTCTCAGTGTCTTCTCTGTCCCATCAGCTGTTTATATACTGGTCACTCTGCTGTTGTCCTGCATCACCGCTTTCTCTCCGTCCATATTAGTGTCCTCTATGTCTCCCTCTCAGTATCTTCTCTATCCCATCAGCTGTTTATATCCTGGTCACTCCGCTGTTGTCCTGCATCACCGCTCTCTCTCCGTCCATATTAGTGTCCTCTATGTCTCCCTCTCAGTGTCTTCTCTGTCCCATCAGTTCTTTATATCCTGGTCACTCCGCTGTTGTCCTGCATCACCGCTCTCTCTCCGTCCATATTAGTGTCCTCTATGTCTCCCTCTCAGTATCTTCTCTGTCCCATCAGTTCTTTATATCCTGGTCACTCCGCTGTTGTCCTGCATCACCGCTCTCTCTCCGTCCATATTAGTGTCCTCTATGTCTCCCTCTCAGTGTCTTCTCTGTCCCATCAGCTGTTTATATCCTGGTCACTCCGCTGTTGTCCTGCATCACCGCTCTCTCTACGTCCATATTAGTGTCCTCTATGTCTCCCTCTCAGTATCTTCTCTGTCCCATCAGCTGTTTATATCCTGGTCACTCCGCTGTTGTCCTGCATCACTGCTCTTTCTCCGTCCATTTTAGTGTCCGCTATGTCTCCCTCTCAGTATCTTCTCTGTTCCATCAGCTGTTTATATCCTGGTCACTCCGCCATTATCCTGCATCACTGCTCTCTCTCCGTCCATATTACTGTCCTCTATGTCTCCCTCTCAGTATCTTCTCTGTCCCATCAGTTCTTTATATCCTGGTCACTCTGCTGTTGTCCTGCATCACCGCTCACTCTCCGTCCATATTAGTGTCCTCTATGTCTCCCTCTCAGTGTCTTCTCTGTCCCATCAGCTGTTTATATCCTGGTCACTCCGCTGTTGTCCTGCATCACTGCTCTCTCTCCGTCCATATTAGTGTCCTCTATGTCTCCCTCTCAGTATCTTCTCTGTCCCATCAGCTGTTTATATCCTGGTCACTCCGCTGTTGTCCTGCATCACTGCTCTCTCTCCGTCCATATTAGTGTCCTCTATGTCTCCCTCTCAGTATCTTCTCTGTCCCATCAGCTGTTTATATCCTGGTCACTCCGCCATTATCCTGCATCACTGCTCTCTCTCCGTCCATATTAGTGTCCTCTATGTCTCCCTCTCAGTATCTTCTCTGTCCCATCAGCTGTTTATATCCTGGTCACTCCGCCATTATCCTGCATCACTGCTCTCTCTCCGTCCATATTAGTGTCCTCTATGTCTCCCTCTCAGTATCTTCTCTGTCCCATCAGCTGTTTATATCCTGGTCACTCCGCCATTATCCTGCATCACTGCTCTCTCTCCGTCCATATTAGTGTCCTCTATGTCTCCCTCTCAGTATCTTCTCTGTTCCATCAGCTGTTTATATCCTGGTCACTCCGCCATTATCCTGCATCACTGCTCTCTCTCCGTCCATATTAGTGTCCTCTATGTCTCCCTCTCAGTGTCTTCTCTGTCCCATCAGTTCTTTATATCCTGGTCACTCCGCTGTTGTCCTGCATCACCGCTCTCTCTCCGTCCATATTAGTGTCCTCTATGTCTCCCTCTCAGTATCTTCTCTGTCCCATCAGCTGTTTATATCCTGGTCACTCCGCTGTTGTCCTGCATCACCGCTCTCTCTATGTCCATATTAGTGTCCTCTATGTCTCCCTCTCAGTGTCTTCTCTGTCCCATCAGCTGTTTATATCCTGGTCACTCCGCTGTTGTCCTGCATCACTGCTCTCTCTCCGTCCATATTAGTGTCCTCTATGTCTCCCTCTCAGTATCTTCTCTGTTCCATCAGCTGTTTATATCCTGGTCACTCCGCCATTATCCTGCATCACTGCTCTCTCTCCGTCCATATTAGTGTCCTCTATGTCTCCCTCTCAGTATCTTCTCTGTCCCATCAGTTCTTTATATCCTGGTCACTCTGCTGTTGTCCTGCATCACTGCTCTCTCTCCGTCCATATTAGTGTCCTCTATGTCTCCCTCTCAGTGTCTTCTCTGTCCCATCAGTTCTTTATATCCTGGTCACTCTGCTGTTGTCCTGCATCACCGCTCTCTCTCCGTCCATATTACTGTCCTCTATGTCTCCCTCTCAGTATCTTCTCTGTCCCATCAGTTCTTTATATCCTGGTCACTCTGCTGTTGTCCTGCATCACCGCTCACTCTCCGTCCATATTAGTGTCCTCTATGTCTCCCTCTCAGTGTCTTCTCTGTCCCATCAGCTGTTTATATCCTGGTCACTCCGCTGTTGTCCTGCATCACTGCTCTCTCTCCGTCCATATTAGTGTCCTCTATGTCTCCCTCTCAGTATCTTCTCTGTCCCATCAGCTGTTTATATCCTGGTCACTCCGCTGTTGTCCTGCATCACTGCTCTCTCTCCGTCCATATTAGTGTCCTCTATGTCTCCCTCTCAGTATCTTCTCTGTCCCATCAGCTGTTTATATCCTGGTCACTCCGCCATTATCCTGCATCACTGCTCTCTCTCCGTCCATATTAGTGTCCTCTATGTCTCCCTCTCAGTATCTTCTCTGTCCCATCAGTTCTTTATATCCTGGTCACTCTGCTGTTGTCCTGCATCACCGCTCACTCTCCGTCCATATTAGTGTCCTCTATGTCTCCCTCTCAGTGTCTTCTCTGTCCCATCAGCTGTTTATATCCTGGTCACTCCGCTGTTGTCCTGCATCACTGCTCTCTCTCCGTCCATATTAGTGTCCTCTATGTCTCCCTCTCAGTATCTTCTCTGTCCCATCAGCTGTTTATATCCTGGTCACTCCGCTGTTGTCCTGCATCACTGCTCTCTCTCCGTCCATATTAGTGTCCTCTATGTCTCCCTCTCAGTATCTTCTCTGTCCCATCAGCTGTTTATATCCTGGTCACTCCGCCATTATCCTGCATCACTGCTCTCTCTCCGTCCATATTAGTGTCCTCTATGTCTCCCTCTCAGTATCTTCTCTGTCCCATCAGCTGTTTATATCCTGGTCACTCCGCCATTATCCTGCATCACTGCTCTCTC
The DNA here is from genome assembly GCF_028390025.1 of Pseudophryne corroboree. Taxonomy (NCBI): domain Eukaryota; kingdom Metazoa; phylum Chordata; class Amphibia; order Anura; family Myobatrachidae; genus Pseudophryne; species Pseudophryne corroboree. The sequence continues at coordinate 63,565 of NW_026968617.1, forward strand.
TCCGTCCATATTAGTGTCCTCTATGTCTCCCTCTCAGTATCTTCTCTGTCCCATCAGCTGTTTATATCCTGGTCACTCCGCCATTATCCTGCATCACCGCTCTCTCTCCGTCCATATTAGTGTCCTCTATGTCTCCCTCTCAGTATCTTCTCTGTCCCATCAGCTGTTTATATCCTGGTCACTCCGCTGTTGTCCTGCATCACTGCTCTCTCTCCGTCCATATTAGTGTCCTCTATGTCTCCCTCTCAGTATCTTCTCTGTTCCATCAGCTGTTTATATCCTGGTCACTCCGCCATTATCCTGCATCACTGCTCTCTCTCCGTCCATATTAGTGTCCTCTGTCTCCCTCTCAGTGTCTTCTCTGTCCCATCAGTTCTTTATATCCTGGTCACTCTGCTGTTGTCCTGCATCACCGCTCTCTCTCCGTCCATATTAGTGTCCTCTATGTCTCCCTCTCAGTATCTTCTCTGTCCCATCAGTTCTTTATATCCTGGTCACTCTGCTGTTGTCCTGCATCACTGCTCTCTCTCCGTCCATATTACTGTCCTCTATGTCTCCCTCTCAGTATCTTCTCTGTCCCATCAGTTCTTTATATCCTGGTCACTCTGCTGTTGTCCTGCATCACCGCTCACTCTCCGTCCATATTAGTGTCCTCTATGTCTCCCTCTCAGTATCTTCTCTGTCCCATCAGCTGTTTATATCCTGGTCACTCCGCTGTTGTCCTGCATCACTGCTCTCTCTCCGTCCATATTAGTGTCCTCTATGTCTCCCTCTCAGTATCTTCTCTGTCCCATCAGCTGTTTATATCCTGGTCACTCCGCCATTATCCTGCATCACTGCTCTCTCTCCGTCCATATTAGTGTCCTCTATGTCTCCCTCTCAGTATCTTCTCTGTCCCATCAGCTGTTTATATCCTGGTCACTCCGCTGTTGTCCTGCATCACTGCTCTCTCTCCGTCCATATTAGTGTCCTCTATGTCTCCCTCTCAGTATCTTCTCTGTCCCATCAGCTGTTTATATCCTGGTCACTCCGCCATTATCCTGCATCACTGCTCTCTCTCCGTCCATATTAGTGTCCTCTATGTCTCCCTCTCAGTATCTTCTCTGTCCCATCAGCTGTTTATATCCTGGTCACTCCGTTATTATCCTGCATCACTGCTCTCTCTCCGTCCTTATTAGTGTCCTCTATGTCTCCCTCTCAGTATCTTCTCTGTCCCATCAGCTGTTTATATCCTGGTCACTCCGCTGTTGTCCTGCATCACTGCTCTCTCTCCGTCCATATTAGTGTCCTCTATGTCTCCCTCTCAGTATCTTCTCTGTCCCATCAGTTCTTTATATCCTGGTCACTCCGCTGTTGTCCTGCATCACCGCTCTCTCTCCGTCCATATTAGTGTCCTCTATGTCTCCATCTCAGTATCTTCTCTGTTCCATCAGCTGTTTATATCCTGGTCACTCCGCTGTTGTCCTGCATCACCGCTCTCTCTCTGTCCATATTAGTTTCCTCTATGTCTCCCTCTCAGTATCTTCTCTGTCCCATCAGCTGTTTATATCCTGGTCACTCTGCTGTTATCCTGCATCACCGCTCTCTCTCCGTCCATATTAGTTTCCTCTATGTCTCCCTCTCAGTATCTTCTCTGTCCCATCAGCTGTTTATATCCTGGTCACTCCGCTGTTGTCCTGCATCACTGCTCTCTCTCCGTCCATATTAGTGTCCTCTATGTCTCCCTCTCAGTATCTTCTCTGTCCCATCAGCTGTTTATATCCTGGTCACTCTGCTGTTGTCCTGCATCACCGCTCTCTCTCCGTCCATATTAGTGTCCTCTATGTCTCCCTCTCAGTATCTTCTCTGTCCCATCTGTTCTTTATATCCTGGTCACTCTGCTGTTGTCCTGCATCACCGCTCTCTCTCCGTCCATATTAGTGTCCTCTATGTTTCCCTCTCAGTGTCTTCTCTGTCCCATCAGCTGTTTATATCCTGGTCACTCCGCTGTTGTCCTGCATCACTGCTCTCTCTCCGTCCATATTAGTGTCCTCTATGTCTCCCTCTCAGTATCTTCTCTGTCCCATCAGTTCTTTATATCCTGGTCACTCTGCTGTTGTCCTGCATCACCGCTCTCTCTCCGTCCATATTAGTGTCCTCTATGTCTCCCTCTCAGTGTCTTCTCTGTCCCATCAGCTGTTTATATCCTGGTCACTCCGCTGTTGTCCTGCATCACTGCTCTCTCTCCGTCCATATTAGTGTCCTCTATGTCTCCCTCTCAGTATCTTCTCTGTCCCATCAGCTGATTATATCCTGGTCACTCCGCTGTTGTCCTGCATCACCGCTCTCTCTCCGTCCATATTAGTGTCCTCTATGTCTCCCTCTCAGTATCTTCTCTGTCCCATCAGCTGTTTATATCCTGGTCACTTCGCCATTATCCTGCATCACCGCTCTCTCTCCGTCCATATTAGTGTCCTCTATGTCTCCCTCTCAGTATCTTCTCTGTCCCATCAGCTGTTTATATCCTGGTCACTCCGCTGTTGTCCTGCATCACCGCTCTCTCTCCGTCCATATTAGTGTCCTCTTTGTCTCCCTCTCAGTGTCTTCTCTGTCCCATCAGCTGTTTATATCCTGGTCACTCCGCCATTATCCTGCATCACCGCTCTCTCTCCGTCCATATTAGTGTCCTCTATGTCTCCCTCTCAGTGTCTTCTCTGTCCCATCAGCTGTTTATATCCTGGTCACTCTGCTGTTGTCCTGCATCACTGCTCTCTCTCCGTCCATATTAGTGTCTTCTATGTCTCCCTCTCAGTGTCTTCTCTGTCCCATCAGCTGTTTATATACTGGTCACTCTGCTGTTGTCCTGCATCACCGCTCTCTCTCCGTCCATATTAGTGTCCTCTATGTCTCCCTCTCAGTATCTTCTCTATCCCATCAGCTGTTTATATCCTGGTCACTCCGCTGTTGTCCTGCATCACCGCTCTCTCTCCGTTCATATTAGTGTCCTCTATGTCTCCCTCTCAGTGTCTTCTCTGTCCCATCAGTTCTTTATATCCTGGTCACTCCGCTGTTGTCCTGCATCACCGCTCTCTCTCCGTCCATATTAGTGTCCTCTATGTCTCCCTCTCAGTATCTTCTCTGTCCCATCAGTTCTTTATATCCTGGTCACTCCGCTGTTGTCCTGCATCACCGCTCTCTCTCCGTCCATATTAGTGTCCTCTATGTCTCCCTCTCAGTGTCTTCTCTGTCCCATCAGCTGTTTATATCCTGGTCACTCCGCTGTTGTCCTGCATCACCGCTCTCTCTACGTCCATATTCGTGTCCTCTATGTCTCCCTCTCAGTATCTTCTCTGTCCCATCAGCTGTTTATATCCTGGTCACTCCGCTGTTGTCCTGCATCACTGCTCTCTCTCCGTCCATTTTAGTGTCCGCTATGTCTCCCTCTCAGTATCTTCTCTGTTCCATCAGCTGTTTATATCCTGGTCACTCCGCCATTATCCTGCATCACTGCTTTCTCTCCGTCCATATTACTGTCCTCTATGTCTCCCTCTCAGTATCTTCTCTGTCCCATCAGTTCTTTATATCCTGGTCACTCTGCTGTTGTCCTGCATCACCGCTCACTCTCCGTCCATATTAGTGTCCTCTATGTCTCCCTCTCAGTATCTTCTCTGTCCCATCAGCTGTTTATATCCTGGTCACTCCGCCATTATCCTGCATCACTGCTCACTCTCCGTCCATATTAGTGTCCTCTATGTCTCCCTCTCAGTATCTTCTCTGTCCCATCAGCTGTTTATATCCTGGTCACTCCGCCATTATCCTGCATCACTGCTCTCTCTCCGTCCATATTAGTGTCCTCTATGTCTCCCTCTCAGTATCTTCTCTGTCCCATCAGCTGTTTATATCCTGGTCACTCCGCCATTATCCTGCATCACTGCTCTCTCTCCGTCCATATTAGTGTCCTCTATGTCTCCCTCTCAGTATCTTCTCTGTCCCATCAGCTGTTTATATCCTGGTCACTCCGCCATTATCCTGCATCACTGCTCTCTCTCCGTCCATATTAGTGTCCTCTATGTCTCCCTCTCAGTGTCTTCTCTGTCCCATCAGTTCTTTATATCCTGGTCACTCCGCTGTTGTCCTGCATCACCGCTCTCTCTCCGTCCATATTAGTGTCCTCTATGTCTCCCTCTCAGTATCTTCTCTGTCCCATCAGCTGTTTATATCCTGGTCACTCCGCTGTTGTCCTGCATCACCGCTCTCTCTATGTCCATATTAGTGTCCTCTATGTCTCCCTCTCAGTGTCTTCTCTGTCCCATCAGCTGTTTATATCCTGGTCACTCCGCTGTTGTCCTGCATCACCGCTCTCTCTCCGTCCATATTAGTGTCCTCTTTGTCTCCCTCTCAGTGTCTTCTCTGTCCCATCAGCTGTTTATATCCTGGTCACTCCGCCATTATCCTGCATCACCGCTCTCTCTCCGTCCATATTAGTGTCCTCTATGTCTCCCTCTCAGTGTCTTCTCTGTCCCATCAGCTGTTTATATCCTGGTCACTCTGCTGTTGTCCTGCATCACTGCTCTCTCTCCGTCCATATTAGTGTCCTCTATGTCTCCCTCTCAGTGTCTTCTCTGTCCCATCAGCTGTTTATATACTGGTCACTCTGCTGTTGTCCTGCATCACCGCTCTCTCTCCGTCCATATTAGTGTCCTCTATGTCTCCCTCTCAGTATCTTCTCTATCCCATCAGCTGTTTATATCCTGGTCACTCCGCTGTTGTCCTGCATCACCGCTCTCTCTCCGTCCATATTAGTGTCCTCTATGTCTCCCTCTCAGTGTCTTCTCTGTCCCATCAGTTCTTTATATCCTGGTCACTCCGCTGTTGTCCTGCATCACCGCTCTCTCTCCGTCCATATTAGTGTCCTCTATGTCTCCCTCTCAGTATCTTCTCTGTCCCATCAGTTCTTTATATCCTGGTCACTCCGCTGTTGTCCTGCATCACCGCTCTCTCTCCGTCCATATTAGTGTCCTCTATGTCTCCCTCTCAGTGTCTGCTCTGTCCCATCAGCTGTTTATATCCTGGTCACTCCGCTGTTGTCCTGCATCACCGCTCTCTCTACGTCCATATTCGTGTCCTCTATGTCTCCCTCTCAGTATCTTCTCTGTCCCATCAGCTGTTTATATCCTGGTCACTCCGCTGTTGTCCTGCATCACTGCTCTCTCTCCGTCCATTTTAGTGTCCGCTATGTCTCCCTCTCAGTATCTTCTCTGTTCCATCAGCTGTTTATATCCTGGTCACTCCGCCATTATCCTGCATCACTGCTCTCTCTCCGTCCATATTACTGTCCTCTATGTCTCCCTCTCAGTATCTTCTCTGTCCCATCAGTTCTTTATATCCTGGTCACTCCGCCATTATCCTGCATCACTGCTCTCTCTCCGTCCATATTAGTGTCCTCTATGTCTCCCTCTCAGTATCTTCTCTGTCCCATCAGCTGTTTATATCCTGGTCACTCCGCCATTATCCTGCATCACTGCTCTCTCTCCGTCCATATTAGTGTCCTCTATGTCTCCCTCTCAGTGTCTTCTCTGTCCCATCAGTTCTTTATATCCTGGTCACTCCGCTGTTGTCCTGCATCACCGCTCTCTCTATGTCCATATTAGTGTCCTCTATGTCTCCCTCTCAGTGTCTTCTCTGTCCCATCAGCTGTTTATATCCTGGTCACTCCGCTGTTGTCCTGCATCACTGCTCTCTCTCCGTCCATATTAGTGTCCTCTATGTCTCCCTCTCAGTATCTTCTCTGTTCCATCAGCTGTTTATATCCTGGTCACTCCGCCATTATCCTGCATCACTGCTCTCTCTCCGTCCATATTAGTGTCCTCTATGTCTCCCTCTCAGTGTCTTCTCTGTCCCATCAGTTCTTTATATCCTGGTCACTCTGCTGTTGTCCTGCATCACCGCTCTCTCTCCGTCCATATTAGTGTCCTCTATGTCTCCCTCTCAGTATCTTCTCTGTCCCATCAGTTCTTTATATCCTGGTCACTCTGCTGTTGTCCTGCATCACTGCTCTCTCTCCGTCCATATTAGTGTCCTCTATGTCTCCCTCTCAGTGTCTTCTCTGTCCCATCAGTTCTTTATATCCTGGTCACTCTGCTGTTGTCCTGCATCACCGCTCTCTCTCCGTCCATATTACTGTCCTCTATGTCTCCCTCTCAGTATCTTCTCTGTCCCATCAGTTCTTTATATCCTGGTCACTCTGCTGTTGTCCTGCATCACCGCTCACTCTCCGTCCATATTAGTGTCCTCTATGTCTCCCTCTCAGTGTCTTCTCTGTCCCATCAGCTGTTTATATCCTGGTCACTCCGCTGTTGTCCTGCATCACTGCTCTCTCTCCGTCCATATTAGTGTCCTCTATGTCTCCCTCTCAGTATCTTCTCTGTCCCATCAGCTGTTTATATCCTGGTCACTCCGCTGTTGTCCTGCATCACTGCTCTCTCTCCGTCCATATTAGTGTCCTCTATGTCTCCCTCTCAGTATCTTCTCTGTCCCATCAGCTGTTTATATCCTGGTCACTCCGCCATTATCCTGCATCACTGCTCTCTCTCCGTCCATATTAGTGTCCTCTATGTCTCCCTCTCAGTATCTTCTCTGTCCCATCAGCTGTTTATATCCTGGTCACTCTGCTGTTGTCCTGCATCACTGCTCTCTCTCCGTCCATATTAGTGTCCTCTATGTCTCCCTCTCAGTATCTTCTCTGTCCCATCAGTTCTTTATATCCTGGTCACTCTGCTGTTGTCCTGCATCACTGCTCTCTCTCCGTCCATATTACTGTCCTCTATGTCTCCCTCTCAGTATCTTCTCTGTCCCATCAGTTCTTTATATCCTGGTCACTCCGCTGTTGTCCTGCATCACCGCTCTCTCTCCGTCCATATTAGTGTCCTCTATGTCTCCCTCTCAGTATCTTCTCTGTCCCATCAGCTGTTTATATCCTGGTCACTCCGCTGTTGTCCTGCATCACTGCTCTCTCTCCGTCCATATTAGTGTCCTCTATGTCTCCCTCTCAGTATCTTCTCTGTCCCATCAGCTGTTTATATCCTGGTCACTCCGCCATTATCCTGCATCACTGCTCTCTCTCCGTCCATATTAGTGTCCTCTATGTCTCCCTCTCAGTATCTTCTCTGTCCCATCAGCTGTTTATACCCTGGTCACTCCGCCATTATCCTGCCTCACTGCTCTCTCTCCGTCCATATTAGTGTCCTCTATGTCTCCCTCTCAGTATCTTCTCTGTCCCATCAGCTGTTTATATCCTGGTCACTCCGCCATTATCCTGCATCACCGCTCTCTCTCCGTCCATATTAGTGTCCTCTATGTCTCCCTCTCAGTATCTTCTCTGTCCCATCAGCTGTTTATATCCTGGTCACTCCGCTGTTGTCCTGCATCACTGCTCTCTCTCCGTCCATATTAGTGTCCTCTATGTCTCCCTCTCAGTATCTTCTCTGTCCCATCAGCTGTTTATATCCTGGTCACTCCGCTGTTGTCCTGCATCACTGCTCTCTCTCCGTCCATATTAGTGTCCTCTATGTCTCCCTCTCAGTATCTTCTCTGTCCCATCAGCTGTTTATATCCTGGTCACTCCGCTGTTGTCCTGCATCACTGCTCTCTCTCCGTCCATATTAGTGTCCTCTGTCTCCCTCTCAGTGTCTTCTCTGTCCCATCAGTTCTTTATATCCTGGTCACTCTGCTGTTGTCCTGCATCACCGCTCTCTCTCCGTCCATATTAGTGTCCTCTATGTCTCCCTCTCAGTATCTTCTCTGTCCCATCAGTTCTTTATATCCTGGTCACTCTGCTGTTGTCCTGCATCACTGCTCTCTCTCCGTCCATATTACTGTCCTCTATGTCTCCCTCTCAGTATCTTCTCTGTCCCATCAGTTCTTTATATCCTGGTCACTCTGCTGTTGTCCTGCATCACCGCTCACTCTCCGTCCATATTAGTGTCCTCTATGTCTCCCTCTCAGTATCTTCTCTGTCCCATCAGCTGTTTATATCCTGGTCACTCCGCTGTTGTCCTGCATCACTGCTCTCTCTCCGTCCATATTAGTGTCCTCTATGTCTCCCTCTCAGTATCTTCTCTGTCCCATCAGCTGTTTATATACTGGTCACTCCGCCATTATCCTGCATCACTGCTCTCTCTCCGTCCATATTAGTGTCCTCTATGTCTCCCTCTCAGTATCTTCTCTGTCCCATCAGCTGTTTATATCCTGGTCACTCCGCTGTTGTCCTGCATCACTGCTCTCTCTCCGTCCATATTAGTGTCCTCTATGTCTCCCTCTCAGGGGTAAATTTACTAAGATCCGTATTTTCCAGATTCAGGTCAAAGTTCAATCACGAATGACATCGACAGTGTGAAATTGCAACTTTTTGAATTGATTACGATGGATTTACTAAGCTGTCGTATTCGGGTTTTTCTTTTCTTCCGATGTCGATGTCATTCGTGGTTTTTTACCTATTTTTACGGCAGTGATTAGCAAAACACTGCCGACTTTTTTTACAATCAATCTCGGCCGGATCTGTGTGATCCGTGCTGGGGTTTATTTTTTTTTTAATTAAACACTGTAAAATATAAAAAAAAAAATGCGTGGGGTCCCCCCTCCTAAGCATAACCAGCCTCGGGCTCTTTGAGCCGATCCTGGTTGCAAAAATATGGTGAAAAAAATGACAGGGGTTCCCCCATATTTAAGCAACCAGCATCGGGCTCTGCGCCTGGTCCTGGTCCCAAAAATACGGGGGACAAAAAGAGTAGGGGTCCCCCGTATTTTTAAAACCAGCACCGGGCTCCACTAGCTGGACAGATAATGCCACAGCCGGGGGTCACTTTTATATAGTGCCCTGCGGCCGTGGCATCAAAAATCCAACTAGTCACCCCTGGCCGGGGTACCCTGGGGGAGTGGGGACCCCTTCAATCAAGGGGTCCCCTCCCCCAGCCACCCAAGGGCCAGGGGTGAAGCCCGAGGCTGTCCCCCCCCATCCAATGGGCTGCGGATGGGGAGGCTGATAGCCTTTGTTGTAAAAGAAAAGATATTGTTTTTAGTAGCAGTACTACAAGGCCCAGCAAGCCTCCCCCGCATGCTGGTACTTGGAGAACCACAAGTACCAGCATGCGACGGAAAAACGGGCCCGCTGGTACCTGTAGTACTACTACTAAAAAAATACCCAAAAAAAGACAAGACACACACACCGTGAAAGTATAATTTTATTACATACATACACACATACATACATACTTACCTTAAGTTCCCACGCAGGTCGGTCCTCTTCTCCAGTAGAATCCAAGGGGTACCTGTTGAAGAAATTATACTCACGAGATCCAGGGGTCCAGGCTCCTCGGGAAATCCAGGGGTAATCCACGTACTTGACAAAAAAAACAAAACGGTGTCCCGACCACGAACTGAAAGGGGACCCATGTTTGCACATGGGTCACCTTTCCACGAATGCCAGAAAGCCACTCTGACTTCTGTCTAAGTGGGTTTCTTCAGCCAATCAGGGAGTGCCACGTTGTAGCACTCTCCTGATCAGCTGTGTGCTCCTGTCCTCACTGACAGGCAGCACACGGCAGTGTTACAATGTAGCGCCTATGCGCTACATTGTAACCAATGATGGGAACTTTCTGCTCAGCGGTGACGTCACTTTAGGTCAACCGCAGGGCAGAAAGTTCCCATCATTGGTTACAATGTAGCGCATAGGCGCTACATTGTAACACTGCCGTGTGCTGCCTGTCAGTGAGGACAGGAGCTCACAGCCGATCAGGAGAGTGCTACAACGTGGCACTCCCTGATTGGCTGAAGAAACCCACTTAGACATCAGTCAGAGTGGGTTTCTGGCATTCGTGGAAAGGAGTCCCATGTGAAAACATGGGGCCCCTTTCAGTTCGTGGCTCGGCTTTCCGTTTTCTTATTTTATGCAAGTACGTGGATTACCCCTGGATTTCCCGAGGAGCCTGGACCCCTGGATCTCGTGAGTATAATTTCTTCAACAGGTACCCCTTGGATTCTACTGGAGAAGAGGACCGACCTGCGTGGGAACTTAAGGTAAGTATGTATGTATGTGTGTATGTATGTAATAAAATTATACTTTCACGGTGTGTGTGTCTTGTCTTTTTTTGGGTATTTTTTTAGTAGTAGTACTACAGGTACCAGCGGGCCCGTTTTTCCGCCGCATGCTGGTACTTGTGGTTCTCCAAGTACCAGCATGCGGGGGAGGCTTGCTGGGCCTTGTAGTACTGCTACTAAAAACAATATCTTTTCTTTGACAACAAAGGCTATCAGCCTCCCCATCCGCAGCCCATTGGATGGGGGGGGACAGCCTCGGGCTTCACTCCTGGCCCTTGGGTGGCTGGGGGGGGGGGACCCCTTGATTGAAGGGGTCCCCACTCCCCCAGGGTACCCCGGCCAGGAGTGACTAGTTGGATTTTTGATGCCACGGCCGCAGGGCACTATATCAAAGTGACCCCCGGCTGTGGCATTATCTGTCCAGCTAGTGGAGCCCGGTGCTGGTTTTAAAAATACGGGGGACCCCTACTCTTTTTGTCCCCCGTATTTTTGGGACCAGGACCAGGCGCAGAGCCCGATGCTGGTTGCTTAAATATGGGGGAACCCCTGACAATTTTTTCCCCATATTTCTGCAACCAGGATCGGCTCAAAGAGCCCGAGGCTGGTTATGCTTAGGAGGGGGGACCCCACGCAATTTTTTTAAATAAAATAACAACTTTCCCACCCCTTCCCACTGATATACATGCACGGATCTCATGGATCCCTGCATGCCTATCCAATCACGGAAAAAAAAAGTAGGTCTGTTTTTTTTAGCACTTTTTTACGAGTTGTAATTTTTCACGGCAGTGTTTGTTTGTTTTTTGCTTTGCACTTCTTAGTAAATGACCGAGATTCATACTTAAACAGCCGCGTTTTGACCGATGGTGTATTCATTCGTAATTTTTTACCTGAACTTGCAAAAAATTACGAATGCCCTCATCACTGCCGTGATTAGTGCTTAGTAAATTACCGAGATGACACTTTGATGAAAAAACGGCATCTCGGTCAAAATCGGGAGCTTAGTAAATTTCCCCCCCAGTGTCTTCTCTGTCCCATCAGCTGTTTATATCCTGGTCACTCCGCTGTTGTCCTGCATCACCGCTCTCTCTACGTCCATATTAGTGTCCTCTATGTCTCCCTCTCAGTGTCTTCTCTGTCCCATCAGCTGTTTATATCCTGGTCACTCCGCTGTTGTCCTGCATCACCGCTCTCTCTACGTCCATATTAGTGTCCTCTATGTCTCCCTCTCAGTGTCTTCTCTGTCCCATCAGCTGTTTATATCCTGGTCACTCCGCTGTTGTCCTGCATCACCGCTCTCTCTACGTCCATATTAGTGTCCTCTATGTCTCCCTCTCAGTATCTTCTCTGTTCCATCAGCTGTTTATATCCTGGTCACTCCGCCATTATCCTGCATCACTGCTCTCTCTCCGTCCATATTACTGTCCTCTATGTCTCCCTCTCAGTATCTTCTCTGTCCCATCAGTTCTTTATATCCTGGTCACTCTGCTGTTGTCCTGCATCACCGCTCACTCTCCGTCCATATTAGTGTCCTCTATGTCTCCCTCTCAGTGTCTTCTCTGTCCCATCAGCTGTTTATATCCTGGTCACTCCGCTGTTGTCCTGCATCACTGCTCTCTCTCCGTCCATATTAGTGTCCTCTATGTCTCCCTCTCAGTATCTTCTCTGTCCCATCAGCTGTTTATATCCTGGTCACTCCGCTGTTGTCCTGCATCACTGCTCTCTCTCCGTCCATATTAGTGTCCTCTATGTCTCCCTCTCAGTATCTTCTCTGTCCCATCAGCTGTTTATATCCTGGTCACTCCGCCATTATCCTGCATCACTGCTCACTCTCCGTCCATATTAGTGTCCTCTATGTCTCCCTCTCAGTATCTTCTCTGTCCCATCAGCTGTTTATATCCTGGTCACTCCGCCATTATCCTGCATCACTGCTCTCTCTCCGTCCATATTAGTGTCCTCTATGTCTCCCTCTCAGTATCTTCTCTGTCCCATCAGCTGTTTATATCCTGGTCACTCCGCCATTATCCTGCATCACTGCTCTCTCTCCGTCCATATTAGTGTCCTCTATGTCTCCCTCTCAGTATCTTCTCTGTCCCATCAGCTGTTTATATCCTGGTCACTCCGCCATTATCCTGCATCACTGCTCTCTCTCCGTCCATATTAGTGTCCTCTATGTCTCCCTCTCAGTGTCTTCTCTGTCCCATCAGTTCTTTATATCCTGGTCACTCCGCTGTTGTCCTGCATCACCGCTCTCTCTCCGTCCATATTAGTGTCCTCTATGTCTCCCTCTCAGTATCTTCTCTGTCCCATCAGCTGTTTATATCCTGGTCACTCCGCTGTTGTCCTGCATCACCGCTCTCTCTATGTCCATATTAGTGTCCTCTATGTCTCCCTCTCAGTGTCTTCTCTGTCCCATCAGCTGTTTATATCCTGGTCACTCCGCTGTTGTCCTGCATCACTGCTCTCTCTCCGTCCATATTAGTGTCCTCTATGTCTCCCTCTCAGTATCTTCTCTGTTCCATCAGCTGTTTATATCCTGGTCACTCCGCCATTATCCTGCATCACTGCTCTCTCTCCGTCCATATTAGTGTCCTCTATGTCTCCCTCTCAGTGTCTTCTCTGTCCCATCAGTTCTTTATATCCTGGTCACTCTGCTGTTGTCCTGCATCACCGCTCTCTCTCCGTCCATATTAGTGTCCTCTATGTCTCCCTCTCAGTGTCTTCTCTGTCCCATCAGTTCTTTATATCCTGGTCACTCTGCTGTTGTCCTGCATCACCGCTCTCTCTCCGTCCATATTACTGTCCTCTATGTCTCCCTCTCAGTATCTTCTCTGTCCCATCAGTTCTTTATATCCTGGTCACTCTGCTGTTGTCCTGCATCACCGCTCACTCTCCGTCCATATTAGTGTCCTCTATGTCTCCCTCTCAGTGTCTTCTCTGTCCCATCAGCTGTTTATATCCTGGTCACTCCGCTGTTGTCCTGCATCACTGCTCTCTCTCCGTCCATATTAGTGTCCTCTATGTCTCCCTCTCAGTATCTTCTCTGTCCCATCAGCTGTTTATATCCTGGTCACTCCGCTGTTGTCCTGCATCACTGCTCTCTCTCCGTCCATATTAGTGTCCTCTATGTCTCCCTCTCAGTATCTTCTCTGTCCCATCAGCTGTTTATATCCTGGTCACTCCGCCATTATCCTGCATCACTGCTCTCTCTCCGTCCATATTAGTGTCCTCTATGTCTCCCTCTCAGTATCTTCTCTGTCCCATCAGCTGTTTATATCCTGGTCACTCTGCTGTTGTCCTGCATCACTGCTCTCTCTCCGTCCATATTAGTGTCCTCTATGTCTCCCTCTCAGTATCTTCTCTGTCCCATCAGTTCTTTATATCCTGGTCACTCTGCTGTTGTCCTGCATCACTGCTCTCTCTCCGTCCATATTACTGTCCTCTATGTCTCCCTCTCAGTATCTTCTCTGTCCCATCAGTTCTTTATATCCTGGTCACTCCGCTGTTGTCCTGCATCACCGCTCACTCTCCGTCCATATTAGTGTCCTCTATGTCTCCCTCTCAGTGTCTTCTCTGTCCCATCAGCTGTTTATATCCTGGTCACTCCGCTGTTGTCCTGCATCACTGCTCTCTCTCCGTCCATATTAGTGTCCTCTATGTCTCCCTCTCAGTATCTTCTCTGTCCCATCAGCTGTTTATATCCTGGTCACTCCGCCATTATCCTGCATCACTGCTCTCTCTCCGTCCATATTAGTGTCCTCTATGTCTCCCTCTCAGTATCTTCTCTGTCCCATCAGCTGTTTATATCCTGGTCACTCCGCTGTTGTCCTGCATCACTGCTCTCTCTCCGTCCATATTAGTGTCCTCTATGTCTCCCTCTCAGTATCTTCTCTGTCCCATCAGCTGTTTATATCCTGGTCACTCCGCCATTATCCTGCATCACTGCTCTCTCTCCGTCCATATTAGTGTCCTCTATGTCTCCCTCTCAGTATCTTCTCTGTCCCATCAGCTGTTTATATCCTGGTCACTCCGCCATTATCCTACATCACTGCTCTCTCTCCGTCCATATTAGTGTCCTCTATGTCTCCCTCTCAGTATCTTCTCTGTCCCATCAGCTGTTTATATCCTGGTCACTCCGCCATTATCCTGCATCACCGCTCTCTCTCCGTCCATATTAGTGTCCTCTATGTCTCCCTCTCAGTATCTTCTCTGTCCCATCAGCTGTTTATATCCTGGTCACTCCGCTGTTGTCCTGCATCACTGCTCTCTCTCCGTCCATATTAGTGTCCTCTATGTCTCCCTCTCAGTATCTTCTCTGTTCCATCAGCTGTTTATATCCTGGTCACTCCGCCATTATCCTGCATCACTGCTCTCTCTCCGTCCATATTAGTGTCCTCTGTCTCCCTCTCAGTGTCTTCTCTCTCCCATCAGTTCTTTATATCCTGGTCACTCTGCTGTTGTCCTGCATCACCGCTCTCTCTCCGTCCATATTAGTGTCCTCTATGTCTCCCTCTCAGTATCTTCTCTGTCCCATCAGTTCTTTATATCCTGGTCACTCTGCTGTTGTCCTGCATCACTGCTCTCTCTCCGTCCATATTACTGTCCTCTATGTCGCCCTCTCAGTATCTTCTCTGTCCCATCAGTTCTTTATATCCTGGTCACTCTGCTGTTGTCCTGCATCACCGCTCACTCTCCGTCCATATTAGTGTCCTCTATGTCTCCCTCTCAGTATCTTCTCTGTCCCATCAGCTGTTTATATCCTGGTCACTCCGCTGTTGTCCTGCATCACTGCTCTCTCTCCGTCCATATTAGTGTCCTCTATGTCTCCCTCTCAGTATCTTCTCTGTCCCATCAGCTGTTTATATCCTGGTCACTCCGCCATTATCCTGCATCACTGCTCTCTCTCCGTCCATATTAGTGTCCTCTATGTCTCCCTCTCAGTATCTTCTCTGTCCCATCAGCTGTTTATATCCTGGTCACTCCGCTGTTGTCCTGCATCACTGCTCTCTCTCCGTCCATATTAGTGTCCTCTATGTCTCCCTCTCAGTATCTTCTCTGTCCCATCAGCTGTTTATATCCTGGTCACTCCGCCATTATCCTGCATCACTGCTCTCTCTCCGTCCATATTAGTGTCCTCTATGTCTCCCACTCAGTGTCTTCTCTGTCCCATCAGCTGTTTATATCCTGGTCACTCCGCCATTATCCTGCATCACTGCTCTCTCTCCGTCCATATTAGTGTCCTCTATGTCTCCCTCTCAGTATCTTCTCTGTCCCATCAGCTGTTTATATCCTGGTCACTCTGCTGTTGTCCTGCATCACCGCTCTCTCTCCGTTCATATTAGTGTCCTCTATGTCTCCCTCTCAGTATCTTCTCTGTCCCATCAGCTGTTTATATCCTGGTCACTCCGCCATTATCCTGCATCACCGCTCTCTCTCCGTCCATATTAGTGTCCTCTATGTCTCCCTCTCAGTATCTTCTCTGTCCCATCAGCTGTTTATATCCTGGTCACTCCGCCATTATCCTGCATCACTGCTCTCTCTCCGTCCATATTAGTGTCCTCTATGTCTCCCTCTCAGTATCTTCTCTGTCCCATCAGCTGTTTATATCCTGGTCACTCCGCCATTATCCTGCATCACTGCTCTCTCTCCGTCCATATTAGTGTCCTCTATGTCTCCCTCTCAGTGTCTTCTCTGTCCCATCAGTTCTTTATATCCTGGTCACTCCGCTGTTGTCCTGCATCACCGCTCTTTCTCCGTCCATATTAGTGTCCTCTATGTCTCCCTCTCAGTATCTTCTCTGTCCCATCAGCTGTTTATATCCTGGTCACTCCGCTGTTGTCCTGCATCACTGCTCTCTCTCCGTCCATATTAGTGTCCTCTATGTCTCCCTCTCAGTATCTTCTCTGTCCCATCAGCTGTTTATATCCTGGTCACTCCGCTGTTGTCCTGCATCACTGCTCTCTCTCCGTCCATATTAGTGTCCTCTATGTCTCCCTCTCAGTATCTTCTCTGTCCCATCAGCTGTTTATATCCTGGTCACTCTGCTGTTGTCCTGCATCACTGCTCTTTCTCCGTCCATATTACTGTCCTCTATGTCTCCCTCTCAGTATCTTCTCTGTCCCATCAGCTGTTTATATCCTGGTCACTCCGCTGTTGTCCTGCATCACTGCTCTCTCTCCGTCCATATTAGTGTCCTCTATGTCTCCCTCTCAGTATCTTCTCTGTCCCATCAGCTGTTTATATCCTGGTCACTCCGCCATTATCCTGCATCACTGCTCTCTCTCCGTCCATATTAGTGTCCTCTATGTCTCCCTCTCAGTATCTTCTCTGTCCCATCAGCTGTTTATATCCTGGTCACTCCGCTGTTGTCCTGCATCACTGCTCTCTCTCCGTCCATATTAGTGTCCTCTATGTCTCCCTCTCAGTATCTTCTCTGTCCCATCAGCTGTTTATATCCTGGTCACTCCGCCATTATCCTGCATCACTGCTCTCTCTCCGTCCATATTAGTGTCCTCTATGTCTCCCTCTCAGTGTCTTCTCTGTCCCATCAGCTGTTTATATCCTGGTCACTCTGCTGTTGTCCTGCATCACTGCTCTCTCTCCGTCCATATTAGTGTCCTCTATGTCTCCCTCTCAGTATCTTCTCTGTCCCATCAGCTGTTTATATCCTGGTCACTCTGCTGTTGTCCTGCATCACCGCTCTCTCTCCGTTCATATTAGTGTCCTCTATGTCTCCCTCTCAGTATCTTCTCTGTCCCATCAGCTGTTTATATCCTGGTCACTCCGCCATTATCCTGCATCACCGCTCTCTCTCCGTCCATATTAGTGTCCTCTATGTCTCCCTCTCAGTATCTTCTCTGTCCCATCAGCTGTTTATATCCTGGTCACTCCGCCATTATCCTGCATCACTGCTCTCTCTCCGTCCATATTAGTGTCCTCTATGTCTCCCTCTCAGTGTCTTCTCTGTCCCATCAGTTCTTTATATCCTGGTCACTCCGCTGTTGTCCTGCATCACCGCTCTTTCTCCGTCCATATTAGTGTCCTCTATGTCTCCCTCTCAGTATCTTCTCTGTCCCATCAGCTGTTTATATCCTGGTCACTCCGCTGTTGTCCTGCATCACTGCTCTCTCTCCGTCCATATTAGTGTCCTCTATGTCTCCCTCTCAGTATCTTCTCTGTCCCATCAGCTGTTTATATCCTGGTCACTCCGCTGTTGTCCTGCATCACTGCTCTCTCTCCGTCCATATTAGTGTCCTCTATGTCTCCCTCTCAGTATCTTCTCTGTCCCATCAGCTGTTTATATCCTGGTCACTCTGCTGTTGTCCTGCATCACTGCTCTTTCTCCGTCCATATTACTGTCCTCTATGTCTCCCTCTCAGTATCTTCTCTGTCCCATCAGCTGTTTATATCCTGGTCACTCCGCTGTTGTCCTGCATCACTGCTCTCTCTCCGTCCATATTAGTGTCCTCTATGTCTCCCTCTCAGTATCTTCTCTGTCCCATCAGCTGTTTATATCCTGGTCACTCCGCCATTATCCTGCATCACTGCTCTCTCTCCGTCCATATTAGTGTCCTCTGTGTCTCCCTCTCAGTATCTTCTCTGTCCCATCAGCTGTTTATATCCTGGTCACTCCGCCATTATCCTGCATCACTGCTCTCTCTCC